>NC_091471.1:290724374-290857669 GCF_036971445.1 Narcine bancroftii
TTGAAGGTAACCGAAACAAGTATACAGCAGGTGCATGGAACATGGATAAATATGAAGTTGGGTATTGGTTAAATAGAGCTAAATTACTGGATAATATTGTAGCCACTCCCGTCAAAAGTTTTTATAGAGAATCACGAACAGATGGATTAAGGAAAGTGGCTACACAAGGGGGTGGGCCCACGGTCTCCATGGATACACACTGGAAGTGCTGACGCCACATCCAGCCTCTCATTCTCCTCCTCTTCCTTCCTTTCTTTGTCATTTCTATTTTTCCCTTTCTCCCGGGGAAAAACAGGGGAGGGAGAGGCATCATATACAAGTAAACTACTGGATGACATTGACATGATCTGTTACAACCAATGACATACTGTCCCATTTAAAAATGAAAAATCAAAATAAAATATTTTTAGAAATGTTTCATTGTACCCACTTCTACCACTTCCTCTGGCAGCCTGCTCCCTCCATGTGATGAAGGGGCCTCACAGATCCCTTAAAAAAAATTTCCCCTCTCATCTATTTTAAAAAAATCTTTCTATTAATTTTCCACCAAGAAATCCTTACTCCTGTGAAAAATGTTTCCCTCAGTTCCCTTTTAAAACTTTTGCCTCTCACCTTAAATCTTTGCCCTCTAGTTCTGGATTCCCTGCTCCTGAGGGGAAAAAAACTGGAACCCTTCAACGTATCTATGCCTTTCTTGATATCTTTATCCTCTAGATTCCCCCTCAGCCTCTTGGGCTCTCGGGAGAAAAGTCCCAGACTACCTGACCTCTCGTCATAATACTTCAAGCCCAACAGTCTCAGTAACATTCTTTTTTTTTGCACCCTTCCCAGTTTAATGATATCTTTTCTACAGCGGGGCGACCAAAAATGCACAAAACACTCTAAGTTCAGTCTCATTAACTTGTACAGTTGTAACATGACATCCCTGCTCCTGCATTCAATGCCCTGACTGATGAAAGGAAGTGTGCTAGCCACCTTCTTCCACATCCTGTCTACCCCCATCAACACTTCCATGGAAATGAACAAGTCTCTTCACTGTCCACTGGACCATGAATTTTTGGTATCTTCCACAATTGTGCTTAATCGCTAACAATGCCCATCTATGGGCATTTAATTGTTTATCATCACAGGTACCAAGAAACACTGACAAGTTTTGTTGTGCACGCTACCAAGGGAAGTCAACTCATTCAGTAAAGCCATGCAGAAATAAAATGTTTATGACTACAAACAAAACCAGTTTCCTGAAGTCCATAACTGGCTCCTTTGGGGGAGAGTTAACATCAGGACGGAAACACACCGTGAGAACATTCAAAAGCCACTTTTGTGTTGCAATACATTTACACCACAGCCTGTTAGCTCTTGGATGTGCAGGCTAAATGATGTGTTTTTTGAGTCTGTTTTAAACGTTTCTCCTGCATGTTACTGGATCATATTGTTTTCCTTTCACAGTATCTGGAGCTGCGCTTCACCAAGGCTCTCCGGCTATGTGGAACTTTACAATTCTTGGTTGCCACGGTAAGGGCTTCAGAACATCTATCCCTAAAACTAAGCTTCACTGAAGACATAGGAGTTGCAGTTATCACGCTTCACAAATGCAGCAGGAGACAAAAGGAGCTGTGAGCTCAAAGATAGTAATCTTTGGTTTCCCTGCACAGCAGAGCAACTGTGTGGTGGAACTGTTGCCCACAAAAAAACTGATCATATTTTACCCAAAGATTACAAAGTACAGCTGACCTCCCACTATTTGGAAGTAGAGTGTTCCTATGGAACGTTTCGTAAGCCGAAATGGCGTAAAGCAAAGAATGATTATCATTGATTTCTATGGGAAAATTCTTTGAGTGTTCCCAGACCCAAAAAGCAACCTACCAAATCATACCAAGTAACACATAAAACCTAAAATAACACTAATAAATAGTAAAAATGATGAAATGATGAATACACAGCCTATATAAAGTAGAAATAATGTATATACAGTGTAGTTTCACTTGACAGAAGCGGGAAGACATTGAGCACGCTGGGAGGTGGTGGTGGTGGTGATGGTATGTTAGGCTGAGTCGTCGGAGGTTGAAATGGTGGGAGGTAAGAGTATAGGAAAGAGAGAGAGAGAGAGGAAGAGGGTCATCTCCTGTATTAACCTCATCATCGTCTGAATCCATCACGGCAGGCAGGTCACTAATGTCTACACCTTCTATGTCTGCCTGCCTTGATGTCGAAGGTCAAGGTTCATCGTCTGCTGTGGCTGATGTGTAGTTCCCGGGGAAGGAGCTTGGCGGCACCACTCTCGCTGCTCGGGGTGTGCACTGCCTCGATAATGGCTAAACGTTTATTATTTGCAAAAACAAAAATCCTCCAAACTTCTTTTGGTTAGGTACTGATGTAGGTCTTTCGTAAAAGTGAAGTGGCGTAAAACAAACTTTTGAAAAGTGGGGGAATACCTGTACATGGAAATTTCTTCTGCAGAGAGATGCCATTTTAGATATGTGTTGAGAAAATGTGGATAAACACACGAGAGAAAAAGAGATCAAAATGTAATGGTGACTGAAATGATGAGGTTCAGAAGGAGCAATACCTTGGTCCCATGATATTCCGTGACTTGTTTTAGAGTCATGGAGTCATACAGCATGAAAATGAGTCCTTCAACTAAACTTGCCCACGCTGACCAAAATACCCCACCCATACTTGCTCACAAGGCTCCAAACAACATCCTGTCTAAGGCTCTTGTAATTTTGTATACCTCAGAATGATCCATCCCTCAGAATGATCCACCCCTCAGCATCCTCCAACACTCTCCTTACAACTCAAACACTCCAGTTTTGGCAACATCTTTGTGAATTTTACTGCGCCATTTCTAGATTAATTTCTAAACTTGAGACTTCTAATCAATGCTTCATCTTATGAAGGTATACATCCTAAATGCTTTCTTCAATACATTATTCACCTGTCCCAATATATTCAGGTTCAAAGGTCTCTGGCATTTTCTCCCTTTGTCTAGAGTTTGACCTAGTGGATTACTTCACATTGTTCTGCCTAAAATTCCATCTGCCACCACTCCATCCAGCTTTCCAGCTGATCTACGTCCAAGTTCATCTTTAGACTATCAATTTTCATGTCATGTCATGTTAACCAGATCCCCTGCGTTCCTTCCAACCCATTTTATCTATATTATATCAACATCAAAGGTCCCTACACCATTATCACAGCATCCCACTGATGACAGAGTTCTTGTCCACCACTATTCTCTGCCTCCTCACACCAAGTGAATTTTAGATTGAAGCTTAGCAGAGCTGAAGTGGTGCCACACATAGCTTCATGCAGAGCTTCACAGGACCAGATCCTTTGATTCCAAGTTGCTATTCTCAACTGTGACAGAACAGTCTGGGTGGATAATGAAGTCAGAGGAGAGATGGGCTGATTGTAGAAGTTTATGAAGCAGATCGGTGAAGCCTTAATGGGAGATTGTACTTCAGCCTGTCAGCTCAGCAAGGTCAATGAAAAATGGCTTTAATTGATCAAGTGGCCTCCTTATGATTAAGTATTCTGTCAGCAGGCCCAGTTTTTCAGTTTTGATCTCCTTTGACTATCCTTTATATTTTTAAACATTGCAGGTCCTGTACACAGGTGTTGTCATTTATGCTCCTGCACTGATATTAAACCAAGGTAAGTAGAGTATCCTTTGTTTCTCATTTACAAAACATAAATGAGTGGAGATGAACATAAGAGCTTTCAGCTCTGACCTCAGTTTCTTTTTCCACTCTGTTTCTTTGAGCTCTCAACTCCCCACAGAGCCCTTCAGATGTGGTCATCCCTCCAGAGCAGAGATAACCAAACATTTGCAACTTTCAGACAGAGAAATTATTTGTCTGTGTCTTAAATGAGTGACTCTTTATTTTGAGATTGTAGCCTTCAACTTCTCAATACTACTTTTGGAAGAATCAACACCTTACAGCCTTAGATTAAGATCACCACTTATCCTTCTGCACTCTAATGTGAAAGGCTCCAGTTTTCTTGTTCAGCAGTTTATCTTCCCAAAACACAATGCACAAAGTACAGCAAAAAGCTGCTAATTAGTACTTAAAAAAACATTTTTATTTTTCACACAAACATTTTCCTCTTGAATATATAGTGTCATTTTCTCCCCTTTTCCCCCCTCCCTTCCCTCCCTCCTTCACCCCCCTCCCCACCCACTCAACGTTCAACATATATGATACAGAGAATGAGGAAACAAGCTGTAAACCCAAACAAAAATGGGAACAAGATCTAAACATAAAGATAAAGAATGAAACATGGGAAAAGCTATGCTCCGGAACTATGAGAAATACAATAAACACGAGGTTACGCATGATACAATATAATTGGTTACACAGGCTATACACCACGCCCCAAAAGTTAAATAAATGGGACCCAACTGTATCAGACAGATGTTTTTGCTGTAAGAAGGAAACGGGAACAACAGTACATGCAATCTGGGCATGTGAGAAAGTGGAAAAGTTTTGGGAAGATCTAAATCAGGTATTAAATAAAATCACAAAATGCAACATTCCAAAAAATCCAGAGATCTTTCTTCTAAGTAATATAAGAAGTAAAGAACTTGGCCTCGATTTGGATGGAGCACAAAAAAGATTTATGATGATAGCCTTAGCTGTAGCAAAAAAATGTATAATGTCAACCTGGAAATCAGAAAAGAACCTGAGAATACAGCAATGGTACATAGAAATGAATAAATGTATTCCATTGGAAAAAATAATATATAATTTAAGAAATAACATCACAGTATTCGAACAAATTTGGGAACCGTACATGGAACACAACAGAGAAGTCCTACCGCGGACCTCCACCCCCTAAAATGACAGGAGGAGAAGAAGACGAAATGAACTGACCCAGTGTGTAAAAGTAGATGACACAAATTTCTTGTTTATTTTCATTGTGTGCTAATTAAGTACTTGACACAGCAGCGTCTCCCTCAATGCAAACAGAGCTCTTCTTTATCCCCACATTGAACTTCGGCTCCCACGTATCTCCCTCATAGTTTAATCTTTCAATAAACTTTTGTACTTTCTCCCAACTTACTTTTCCAACTTTCTTTGCTTCAGCAGCAAATTTGACTCAGCTGATCAAATCTTGATCTGACCCAATCTGAGCATTGTGGCCACCATTAAGCCTCTGCTCCTCGCCTTCCTACGGAATCCTCAAAATCCATCTCTTTTCATCAGTGAACCTAATTGCTCCTTGCCATGTGATTAAGTCTATCTAACCACACTCTCGACTCTACCTCGGGATATTCTGTGCATTAGAAAGGTTTTTTTGCAACAAACTTCCCAGCAAACCTACAACAATTCCATTGTCCAGTGTGCACTGGCATATGGCTGCCTTGAACTTGCATCCTTGCACTATTCCAAGTGCATCTTGACCAAAATTTTATATCACTGTAACATGACCTCCTTACTCAATTAAAGCAAATATGTGCAGCACCCCTTTTACCACCCTAAATCTACAGAGGCTGGTGCAACCAGGAAGAATGACATTGTTACTTGGAGACAAGACAATCATGGCAGTTTGAATAATGTCACAATTAACCTTTTACCTGTTGTTTGCTCACCATGTCATTTTCTGTGAGCTGTGAAATTCAAAATTGTACCAGAAAGTGGCACAAAACTAATTATTTTGTTGAATTTTGTTCCCTTGAAAATAAATTGAACTAAAGTAAATTTACCTTCAAGGAATTAGGGACAACCATCAGATCCCTCGATACATCAGTCCTGTCAAGGGTATTGCCATGAATGTTATCTGTTCCCCTTGTATTTGACCTCCCCAAGCACAACACCTCACAATTGTCCTGGCTAAACTCCACCTGACGTTTTTATCCCTCATATCTGTAACTTGTCTACATCCTGCTTTAATGGGCCTCTATCCCCACATCTCCACCAATTTTTGCATCATTTCCAAACTGATTAACCCAACCACTTTCATCCTCATTCAATTCATGTACATTCTGCGCACTTCCAACATTTTCCTGCAGTGGTGTGCTGGTTTCCTGAGCTTCCGTCGTTGGTAAGGACATTCGCAGAATAAGAAAATAAACACTGCAATGAGATAAGTGCAGTTGATCTTTTGAAGGGAATTATACCACACAATTCCTTTCCAGTAAGCTAACATTTGCACTTTGTCCTCACACACAAGGTGAAACTCTCAGGTGCCAGCCAGTTTAATTCCCTTTCCCATCCCACATTGACCTACTGTTCATCCTTGGCTTCACCTGTTACCTAACTGAGATCAAACAAACTTGGAAGAACAGCTTATCATACTCAGCCTGAGTAGCTTACAAGCCCATAATATGAACATAAAATTTTCCAATTTTAAATAATCCCTGAGCCATGAACACCGTAAGATATAAGAGCTGAAATAGGTTATTCAGACCATTGAGTCAGCCCTACCATTCAGCCTTGAAATCCATTTTCCCACTCAGCCCCACTCCCCATAACCTTTGATAACCTGGGTAATCAAGGGCATATCAATTTCTTCCTTAAATACACCCCATGACCTGACCTCCACAACCATAGATCCTCTGCCCTCTGGCTCTGTTCTAAGCAGATGCCCCTCAATCCTGAAGTTGTTCCCTCTTGTCCTAAACTCTCCCACCATGGGAAACAACTCTTCTACATCTACCCGATCCAGCTCCACTGCTTCCATCAATTATTCACCTGATCCCATGCTCCCAGCCCATTTCATTACTGCCTTTCACTCGCCCCCAAGTAGTACCACTCCTGCTTCACTGCCTCTCTTCCCTCTCCACTTCTCCCATCTTCAACTGTCCAGTCAAACACGAAAGTTTGCCAATGCTGAGACTGTAGTAAAAATAGATGCAGGAGGAACTCAGCAGGTCTTGAAGCGTCCATTGGAGGTAAAGTTATATAACCAATGTTTCAGGCCTAAGCCCTTCCTCAAGGCATGAATTAAAAGAGTTTTACCTTGTGTGCTAGGACGTAGTGTCAGTGTTAGTTTACTGAAATGGACTTGACTTCCTTCCAAGTATTTTAAAAAGTTTATTTCCTGGTGCTCCCACTCTTATTCTAGGAGTGCCCTCACCAACTGCAAAAGCTCAAGAAGGTGAGAACTGATAGGTGGGGGGAGGAGTTCCTCCAGCATTTCTGTGTTTTTACTTCATAGAACTATGGAATCATAGAACAATTACAGCACAGAAACAAGCCACCTCGGCCCCTTTAGTCCGTGCTGAACTATTTCCCACTGACCTGCACCCAGCCCATAGCCCTCCATACCTCTCCCATCCATGTACCAGTAAAATTGGTTAGGTCTCTTCTTCAGTAGTTAACCAGGTGATGGTCTCTGAGATCATTAAGTGTCTCTTCTTTGGGAGCCTTATTGCAATGCTGAGATGCTGGTCAGACCTGCCTTAAATTTTTGGAATCAGTGGACAACATTTATATTTTTCAAAAGTTTTGCTTCCTAAAATAAAATTGGAGATTATGATAGACAAGCTGAACACAAAGATTAATTTCAGATTTGCTGTATCATGAAGGAAATTGTAGAAACATTAAATTAACTTTTTATTGAATTTAGCAAGTTTTAATGCTGAATTCCTCTGAGCCAAGCTCTCAGGTTGACTGCACATTTTGCACAACAAATATGAGGATCCCAGGGTTTGTCTTGGTCACCAATTTTACAGCTGAAGCAGAGCTCATAAGTTTTATTAATAGGTGCAGTCATGTTGCATCTTTGAGCCTTAAGCATGCACTCACCACAGATATAATGGAATGTATCACAGCTGTTGCAACATTGATGAGACATTTCTGCTCTCTTGAATCTTCCTGAAGACAATAAATGCTATTAGTACACTCATTATGTAATTGCCTGAAGAACATGTGCATCAACAGGCATTCAATCTATAATCAATGTAATGCACAGCATCTGTACATGTGAGCTGCTTTTACGGCCTGAATGCATGTCCAGGCATGCTTGGACTGACAAAAACAGCTTGCTTTGTGGGCAATATACTAATAGTCTTAAAATATGACAAGAAAGCACAAAATAGGTTATATCTTTAAAAAAGTAGGTGATAGGAATATTTTAAGGAAGAAAGTGTTCAGCAGGCAAAATCACAGTGTAATCAGTCTCACCGCACCCTGATGTATTTTGCCTTTCAGTTACGGCGCTGAACATATGGGTATCCCTGATATCTAGTGGAACCATCTGCACATTCTACACATCTGTGGTTAGTATAAAAGATATTCATAATCTAGCAGCACTGCATTGAAGATTAAGACCATGCTTCCCATAATTCAGGTCAAAGCTCTGGGCACCCTAGAGGATGATAATGTCTCCTCCTCAAACAAATGTCTGGCAAACTTTTCCTCTTCAAACGTAACTGATAAAAGAAAGTTGAATATGAATGTAAAGGCCTTTCAGACAGTGCAGTCCAGATCTCAACAACTCACTGCATGGTTGGAGCAAAAAGTTGCAGCAGCTAGAAATCCAAAATAGAAACCAAGATGCTGGAAGATTTTATCTGAATGGGTCAGGAGAGAAATGGATTCAACACTCCAGGACAAGGGTGCTTTGTCAGAACTGGAAAAGTGAGAAGTTGGAGATTTATTGCCAGAATACATACATAACATCATATACAACCCTGAGATTCCTTAGTGATAATGTGAAAAAAAACTGTACTCAATGAGAGCGGGAGAGGGTTAAGAGCAAGAATGGGTGCATCTGTGATAGGTGACAAAGCAATGCCTTCAAGGCGACATTAAAATTAAAAGAGGATCATTTCAGCCCTTTAAAAAACAGCTCTGCTGCAATGTAATGTGCACAATCTATGATCTAACTCCATAAACTTGGCTCTTCCTCCTGTACTTTAGTGTCTGTGATTAATAAAAGTCTCTCAATATATTAGAATTAACATAGAACATAAACACTACAGCACAGTACAGGCTCTTCAGCCTTTGATGTTGTGCCAACCTACATATTCCTACCAAAATTTAAAAAGACGAAACCCTTCCTACCTTGTAACCCTCTATTTTTTTTCCATCCATGAGCCTGTTTAAAAGTTTATTAAATGCCCCTAATGTTTCAACCTCCACCATCATCCCTGGCAATGCATTTCAGGCACCCACAGCTCTCTGTGTATATAAAAAAGACTTACCCCTAATGTCTCCCTTAAATTTTCCTCCCTCACTTTGTACAGATGTCCTCTAGTGTTTGCTATTCTTGCCTTGGGAAAAAGATATTGACTGTCTACCTTATCTATGCCTCTCAGAATCTTGTAGATTGCTATGAAGTCACCTCTCATCCTTCTATTTTCAAAGGAAAAACCCCTAGCTCTGTTAACCTTGCCTCACAAGATTTATTTTCCAATCCAGCCAACATCCTGGTAAATCTCCTCTGCATCCTCTCCACAGCTTCCACATCCTTCCCATAATCAGGTGACCAGACTGAACGTGTTATTCTTAAGTGTGGTCTCACCAGAGATTTGTAGAGTTGCACCATGACCTCTCAACTCTTGAACTAAATCCCCTTTTAATGAAGCCCAGTATCACATAGTCCTTAACAATCTTATCAATCTGCATGGCAACCTTGAGAAATGTATGGATTTGTACCCCAAAGTCCCTCTGTTCTTTCATGTGTTAAGTATCCATCCATTAACCCTGTACTCAGCCTTCAGGTTTCAAAATGCATCACTTCACACTTATCCAGATTGAATGCCATCTGGCACTTTTCCTCCCAACTCTGCATCCTGTCTAAATCCTTTTGTAACCTACACCAACCTTCAGCACCATCCACAACTCTTCCAACCTACGATTCATCCGCAAACTTACTCTCCCATCCTTCTGCTTCTTCATCAAGGTCACAAAGAGCAGGATCCCAGAACAGATCTCTGCAGAAATAACATGAACAATCAAGAGGATTGATGAGGGCTAGGCAGTTAATACTGCCTACATCAGTGGTTCTCAACCTTTTTCTTTCCACTCACATACCATTTTAAGTAATCCCTAGGCCATAAGTGCTCTGTGATTAGTAAGGGATTGGGAACGAACGGAAGGTTGAGAACCACTGCTCTAGACCCATTTGTTATTGATATATTTTGCTTGAGAAAAATTGTCATTGGCCCATTTCCTTTGGAGTTCTGAAACCTTGTGCACATAACGAGTCAATTATGTATGATTAAAACAGTGGTTTTCAAACTTCTTCCCACCCATGTATCACCTTAAGCAATCCCTTACTAATCACAGAGCACCTATGGCCTAAGGATTCCTTAAAGTGGTATGTGAGTGGAAAGAAAAAGGTTGAGAACCACTGGCCTACATGGTCTTTACCAAGGCCTTTGACATGATCCCACATAGCAGGCAGCTTAGAAGATGAGAATTCAGGGCAAGGTGAGCAACTGAGTACAAGCTACCTCGATGTAGGAGTCTGAGGGTGTAGTGTGAGGTCGTTATTCAAATTGGAGGCCTGTGAAAAGTGATTTGCTGCACAGATTAGTACTGGGTTTAATTTTATTTGTCATCTGTTTTAATGAATTGGATGAGAATGCTGATGACGTTATCAATAGGTTTGTAGGTGATGCCAAAATTGGTGGGTATAATGGGCAGTGAGGGTCATCTAAAGTTAAAATAGGTTCTCAATAAACTGTAAAATTCAGACAAGTGTGAAGTACCAAAGGCATAAATCAGACAGATGTCCGGTGTCTGTTTCCCATTGTAGCAGGGTCTTAACAGGAGGACAAAAAGTCAAGGATAGAGGGAGGCTTCAAGGAGGCAGTGCAGAGGAGGTTCACCACGTTGATTCCAGAAATGAAGGGGTTAGCCTATGAGGAGAGATTGAGTCATCTGGGTCTGCACTTACTGGAATTTAGAAGAATGAGGGGGTGATCTTATAGAAACATAAAATTATGGAAGAAATAGATAAGATAGAGGTACATAAGTTGTTTCCATTGGTGGGGGATTCTAGAACTAGAGGACATAGCCTCAAGATTCAGGGTAGTAGATTTAGGACAGAGATGAGGAGGAGCTGCTTTTACCAGAGTGTGGTGAATCTGCAATTTGCTGCCCATTCAAGCAGTGGAGGTGATCTCAGTAAATATATTTAAGATAAGATTGGATATATTTTTACATAGTAGGGGAATTAAGGGTTATGGGGGAAAGGCAGGTAGGTGGAGATGAGCCTGTAGAGCACGTCGAAAGAACCAAAGACTTGTTGATCCAAATCAAGGCCTTGATTAACTAAAAGACTGGAGCATATTACAAGTCCAGAATGACCTGGTCTGGCTAGGAGCAATATTTTAAGACCTGCCAGTAGATATGGCTACGCTCTCAGCCAATCACAGTCATCCTACACTACCATCTGTACATATACACATTGGTGATAGAATCTGTACTATCACAGAGCCCATCAGATCAGCCATTATCTCATGAATGGCGGATCGAAGGGCCAGATGACCTTTTCCTGCTCCTATTTCTCATGTTCTTGTGTTCTCACAGGAGCTGTCCATGAAAGCAGCTGGATCTCAGCTTGTTACATATTGTGATGTGGCATCTGGAACTGCTCCGTTCTCCTCCATGTCCCATTGAATAGAAGGCCTGCTGCTCCTGTGGCCTTAATTACTGTTTGCATTCAGTATGTTCCAGTGCTTTATGTACAAGAAACTTCAGCTTTCTCTTCCTCCTCCAGCTTTCCACACTTTCACAAATTCTTTGTGGTATCCTTTGATCAAAATGACAATACATTTCCATTAATATGGCAGCATTTCGCAATAATGATTTCATTGCCAAGGTATGGATTGCTGTTATGCTGACCTACATGCTATCGTTAACCTTCACTTTCGTCTCCAGGGTGGCCTGAAAGCTGTGGTCTGGACTGACATCTTCCAAGTGATCATCATGATGTCCGGCTTTGTAGCCGTCATTATCCGGGGCACCTATTTAGTGGGCGGAGCTGGCAAAGTCTTGGAGACTGCATACAATGGGTCCAGGATTAATTTCGGAGAGTAAGACTGGTTGTTGCTGTTGACGCTCTTTGCATGTTCAAGCAGCTTGCCCACTAACCCGAGTAGATAGTTACTGCTTCCTCACTGGTAAAACAATTCAAAACTGGATCATACTGGCTGCAGCGCAGAGGGATATTTTCCCCAATTTTGTAACGATTTGTCCCACACAGGATTGCAATGGGATTGGCCCAGGACAGATAAACAAGCAATCTGACATTTGGTCAAAGTGATCCGGACAATTGTGCGCTAGCCTGTGGTCAGGGATGGACAATCTAAGTCAATGTAATCACTGTTTCAATGCAGAGAACACAACAGTCAAATAAATGTCTCATCTCAATCACACTGCAGCAGTGTGACACCCTGGCATGGACCACCAGTGCAGTGACGGATACCTGGCATGGACCCCCAGCATAGACCACTAGCACAGATGCCCCCTCCTGGCACAGAACACCAGCAGGGACACAGCAGGGCCACACTCCCCCAGTACAGAACCCCAGCAGGCCCAAACTCCATCCCCCCAACATAGACCCCCAGCAGGCCCACACTCCCCCAGCATAGACCCCCATGGTCCACACCCCCTCCCCCTGCACAGAACTCCGGCAAAGACCTCAACAGACTCACACTCCTCCGACACTACCTACATAGCATTGGAATGTGCTGCCTGAGCACCTGTTTGACTACCAAGGTCCCACAGCCATGATCCTGAGTACAGGGTAATGATACCCAAGGAGGTGCAGAACCAAACTTCAGTGAACAACTTCCTGTGAAACAGAAATTGTGGTGAGGAAGTCCCTCCAGCAAAATCAAGGAATGCTGGAAATCTTAAACAGAAAGATCTGCGAGGAGAGAACATAATAAGAGAATAAGAAATTGGAGCAGGAGTTAGCTATCTGGTCTATCGAGCCTGCCCCTCTATTCAATGAAGCTGGCTGATGAATCCAGCTGCAACAACCCCTTTCCCCACAATCCTTAGTTCCCCTGATATGCAAAAATCTATCTAATTGTGCCTTCTGTTCATTGAGTGAGACAGTCTCTGCTGCTTCCTTGAGCAGAGAATTCCACAGATTCACTGCTTTCTGGTAGAAGCTGTTCCTCTTCATTGCCATTAAATCTCCCTCCCCCCACCCCACCCCATCCAACCCCCACAAGCCTTGAGGCTCTGTCCCTTAGTTCTAGTTGCCTTTCAAGACCAAATCATTTCAGCAGACGCTACCTGAACAGACTGGAAAGGAGAAAGTGCGTCACTATTTCAAGCCTTTCTTCCACTGTTAATCCACAGCTTTCCACACCTCAGATGGACAACATGTACCTTTACTTTGTGTGTGTGGAAAGTCTTAATAGAGAGTAAGATTGGATGGAGTCAACCCCAATTCCTGCAGGTGGGGTCATTTTAAAATTAGTACCTGATCATTTCCCCCTTTTCTATTCACAAAGTCCAACCACACCCCCAAGCACCAAGCCACACTCCATCCTAGCTTGGCAATAAATTACTCTGGAATCTTCACAGAGAGGTGCAGAACCAAATATCAGAGATCCCATTAGGAAATATAGGTAGAGCCAATAAAGGAGCAATGCATTCTTGGTCACTGTGGGAATCTTTGAAAGAAATTGGTGCAGCCCTGACAAAAATATTTGCATCATGAGGAAAGGAGCCAGTAGGGTGGCTGATGTGTTGTCATTATTTTCAAAAGACGCTAGGGATCTACAGGGCAGTGATCTTAAAGTCATTCAGGGAGGGGAAGGATTACTGGAGGCCATGATAAGAGACTGAATTTACTTGTATTTGGAACACCACGGACTGAGTAGGGAATGTCAGCATCACTGTGTGTGTGGGAAATTGTATCTCACTCATTAGACTGAGTTTTCTTGAAGAGGTAACCAAGAGAACATGCCAGTATATGACTACGTGAATTTTAGCAGAGGCTTTGACAGAATCCCACATGATCTAGAATGTCAGAATCCCCTGGATCCAGCATGAACTGGTCAACTGGATGGAGAATTCACAATGTAGGAAGGTAGAATGTGGTAAACTGGCAGGATCAGATTGGAGGCGGGGTGGGGGGGGGGGGGCAAAGGCCCTGTTTCTGTGCTGTAAAGCTTCATGGCTTTCACCAGACCACACTTGTGATGCCCTTGTGGCAAGAATAAGTTGCAGGTTATGGTGAATTGTCAAAGAAGAAGGTTCACGACAACATATTGATCACATTGAATGGCAGGGGCTGAATGGTCTCCTTTGTTCCTGTGTGGTGGTGAAACCATATAGGGATGTTCTGTACAGATCATGACCAGACTCTTCCAGGAACAAATTGGAATGCAAACACTTTCTGCGATGTTTCCTGTGAGAGGCTTTGGAAGTGTGAGCAAGGAGAGCTAAGCTGACGTTGATGTGCTTGAAGGTATTCTGAGCCGATTGACTGGTTTGAGTTGTCGCAGGTTCTCAAGCCTTGGGCATTGGGAGATTCAGGCTACAAGCGTCAGCCAAGAAAATAAAGGAGTCACAGCCACGATCTTTGTGAGTGGCATGACATACCTAAGGGTTGTCTCACATTTCTTTTCCTTTTGTTTCCCTCATTGTGTTGACTTAACCTGGAGTTGCATATTAATGGACCCTCTGCTTAGTTTTGATCCAGATCCCAGGAGACGCTATACATTTTGGACATTTGTTCTTGGAGGAACAGTGATGTGGCTGTCGATGTATGGGGTCAACCAGTCCCAAGTCCAGCGCTATATCGCCTGCAAAACAGAGGTTCAAGCTCGGCTGTAAGTTTGGCAAAGAGGCCAATCTTGGCAATGTTGAGAACGTAACAGGAGAGGGCTGAGTGTCTGGGGAGGTTACACCCAAATTTCTTTCTCCAGACAGCTTCTTCTACTGATAACTGCAAACGCCATGCCAATCACTTCATCCAAGGCTCAAACCTCCCAGTGGGCTGGTCCTTCATTCAGGAGGGGAGGGGTGGGTGTTAAAAATGCAGGATCAGCTGTACAAGTCAGAGTTCTGGAAAAATGTCTTTACTCAGAGGCCGGTGAACCTTTGGAATAATAAAATAGAAGATTGTTAAATTTATTGAGGAGTAATTGGAATGCCTGGAATGAATCAGAAAGAAGTTGTAGAGCCAGTCAGACAGCATCAAACTGGCCGTTTTGCCCAAGTCTACAATGCTGACCAATCCAACATTCTGGCTCATCCCATTTCCATGCAGTTGGTCGATATCCTTCCAAATCCTTCCTATCTGTATATCTCTCCAACTGTTAAAATTGTGGTCATTTCTACAGTTTCCTCTGGTAGCTCAATCTACATACATTGAGTGAAAAAGTACCTCTTAAATCTCTCCATGCCCCTCATCTATTTATCAACCTCTAATGTTAGCCCTCAGCTTCCTGTGCTTTATGGAATAAAGACTCAACCTATCCAACCTCTCCCTAGAATTTTTTTAAAATTTAGACATAAAGCACAGTAACACACCATTCAACCCACAAGTCCAGGGCCACTCAATTAACCGACACACCCTGGTATGTTTTGAATGGTGGGAGGAAACCGGAGCCCCTGGGGAAAACCCACACAAACACAGGGAGAACATACAAACTCCTTACAGACAGCACGGGATTCGAACCCAGGTCCCAATCAAGGGCACTGTGAAGGCATTGCACTAATTGCTTCGCCAACCATGCCACCCAATTAAAGCCCTCAAGTCTGGTAACATCCTAGTGAATTTATTGATGACCTCCCTTTGTAATGTTTAGTGAGCTAGGTCTTCTCAGAGTGACAGGAGTGGCTGGTGGGTGATGTAATAGAAGTGCATAGGATTATGAGAGGCATAAATATGGTGGACAGCCAGCACCTTTTCCCCAGGGTGCAATGCCCAATACCAGAGGACATCTGTTTTTTTTTATTTTTTTATTTTTCACACCATAATCCACATTAACCATGATACATACTTTTTCCTTTTCAAATATATACAGTGCCATTTTCTCCCCCCCCCCTCCCTCCTCCCATCCCACCCTCCCTACCACCCCCCCATCCATTTAAAGTACAAAATCTAGGATACATTAAACCAGTCAAACAATGTTGTCATTCAATAAAAATAAACAAGAAATTCTACTGAGTCAATTCTTTTCATTTCCTTCTCCTTTCGTTAATTTAGGTAGTGAATGTCCCCAGTAGGTTTTCTCTATTGTGTTTCATGTAAGGCTCCCATATTTGTTCAAATATTTCAATATTATTTCTTAAACTATGTGTTATTTTTTCTAATGGAATACATTTATTCATTTCTATATACCATTGTTGTATTTTCAAATTATCTTCCAATTTCCAGGTTGACATGATACATTTTTTTGCTACGGCTAGAGCTATCTTAACAAATCTTTTTTGTGCACCATCCAAATCAATTCCAAATTCATGGTTTTTTATGTTACTTAGGAGGTAGATCTCTGGATTCTTTGGTATATTGTTTTCCGTAATTTTATTTAATATTTGGTTTAGATCTTCCCAAAATTTTTCTACTTTCTCACATGTTCAGATTGCATGAATTGTTGTTCCCATTTCTTTTTTACATCGAAAACATCTATCAGATACTATTGGGTCCCATTTATTTAACTTTTGAGGTGTAATGTATAGCCTGTGTATCCAGTTATATTGTATCATACGTAACCTCGTATTTATTGTATTTCTCATCGTTCCAGGACATAACTTCTCCCATATTTCCTTTTTTATCTTTATATTTAAATGTTGTTCCCATTTTTGTTTAGTTTTACCATTTGTTTCCTCATTCTCCTTTTCTTGCAGTTTAATATACATATTTTTTATAAATCTTTTGATTATCATTGTATCTGTCATCACATATTCAAAGTTACTTCCCTCTGGTAACCTCAGACTGCTTCCTAATTTGTCCTTCAAGTAGGATCTCAATTGGTAATATGCCAGCACTGTATCTTGAGTTATATTGTATTTATCTTTCATTTGTTCAAAGGATAATAATCTATTTCCTGAAAAACAATTTTCTATTCTTTTGATCCCTTTTTACTCCCATTCTCTAAAGGAAAGGTTATCTATTGTAAAAGGGAGTAACTTATTTTGCGTCAATATTAGTTTTGGTCATTGATAATTTGTTTTATTCCTTTCTACATGAATCTTTTTCCAAATATTGAGTAGATGATGTAATACTGGAGAACTTCTATGTTGTACCAATTTTTCATCCCATTTATATAATATGTGTTCAGGTATCTTTTCCCCTATTTTATCTAGTTCAAATCTAGTCCAATCTGGCTTTTCCCTTGTTTGATAAAAATCTGATAGGTATCTTAATTGTGCGGCTCTATAATAATTTTTTAAGTTTGGCAGTTGTAAGCCTCCTTGTCTATACCATTCTGTTAATTTATCTAGTGCTATCCTCGGTTTCCCCCCTTTCCATAAGATTTTCCTTATTATTTTCTTTAACTCCTTGAAGAATTTCTCTGTTAAGTGTATTGGCAATGCCTGAAATAGGTATAATATCCTTGGGAAAATGTTCATTTTAATACAGTTTATCCTTCCTATTAGTGTTAATGGTAAATCTTTCCAATGCTCTAAATCGTCCTGTAATTTTTTCATTAGTGGATAATAATTGAGTTTATATAGATGGCTGAGATTTTTATTTATTTGTATACCTAGGTATCTTATTGCTTGCATTTGCCATCTGAATGGTGATTCCTTCTTAAATTTTGAGAAATCTGCATTATTCATTGGCATTGCTTCACTTTTATTTACGTTAATCTTGTAACCCGACACTTCTCCATATTCCTTCAATTTCTTATATAATTCTTTTATTGATAGTTCTGGTTCTGTTAAGTATACTATAACATCATCCGCAAATAAACTGATTTTATATTCCTTGTCTTTTATTTTTATCCCTTTTATATTATTTTCTGTTCTTATCAATTCTGCTAGTGGTTCTATAGCTAAAGCGAACAATAAGGGTGATAGTGGGCATCCCTGCCGTGTTGACCTGCTTAAGTTAAATTGCTTTGATATATATCCATTTACTGTCACTTTTGCCAATGGCCCCTTATATAATGCTTTAATCCAATTAATATACTTCTCTGGTAAACTGAATTTTTGCAATACTTTGAATAAATAATTCCATTCTACTCTGTCAAAGGCCTTCTCTGCGTCTAAAGCAACTGCTACTGTTGGCGCTTTACTCCCTTCTACTGCATGAATTAAGTTAATAAATTTACAAATATTGTCTGTTGTGCATCTTTTTTTAATAAATCCAGTTTGGTCTAGATTTACCATTTTAGGTACATACTCTGCTAATCTGTTTGCTAATAGTTTAGCTATTACCTTATAATCTGTGTTAAGTAATGATATTGGTCAAAATGACGCTGGTGCAAGTGGATCTTTCCCTTGCTTTAGTATTACTGTAATTATTGCTGTTTTACATGAATCTGGTAAGCTTTGTGTTTTATCAATCTGGTTGATTACTTCCAGGAGGGGAGGAATTAATAAATCTTTAAATGTTTTATAGAATTCTCCTGGTGTTTTATTATTTGGTAATTTTTTTATTATCTCTTGTATTTCTACTATTTCAAATGGTTCTGTTAATTTATTTTGTTCCTCTATTTGTAATTTTGGTAGTTCAAATTTAGTTAGAAATTCATCTATTTTCCCTTCTTTCCCTTCGTTTTCAGTTTGGTATAATTGTTCATAGAATTCTCTAAAGTTTTCCTTGATCTCCTTTGGATTATATGTGATTTGTTTGTCTTTTTTCCTTGATGCCAATACCATTTTCTTAGCTTGTTCTGTCTTAAGCTGCCATGCTAGAATTTTGTGCGTTTTTTCCCCTAGTTCATAATATTTCTGTTTTGTCTTCATTATATTCTTCTCCACCTTATATGTTTGTAGTGTTTCATATTTTATTTTTTTATCTGCCAATTCTCTTCTTTTAGTTATATCTTCCTTCATTGCGAATTCTTTTTCTATATTTACTATTTCCCTTTCCAACTGCTCTGTTTCCTGATTATAGTCCTTCTTCATCTTGGTTACATAACTTATTATTTGCCCTCTAATGAACGCTTTCATTGCATCCCATAGTATAAACTTATCTTTCACTGATTCTGTATTTATTTCAAAATACATTTTAATTTGTCTTTCAATGAATTCCCTAAAATCCTGCCTTTTGAGTAGCATGGAGTTTAATCTCCATCTATACATTATTGGAGGGATGTCCTCTAACTTTATTGTCAATATTAAGGGTGAATGGTCCGATCATATTCTAGCTTTATATTCTGTTTTTCTTATTCTATCTTGCATACGAGCTGATAACAAAAATAGATCTATTCTTGAGTATGTTTTATGTCTAGCCAAGTAATATGAATATTCCTTTTCATTTGGGTGTTGTTTCCTCCATATATCCAAAAGTTGCATTTCCTCCATCGATTTAATTATAAATTTGGTTACTTTGTTCTTTCTGTTAATTTTTTTCCCAGTTTTGTCCATATTTGGATCCAAATTCAGGTTGAAATCCCCTCCTATTAATATGTTCCCTTGCGTATCTGCTATCTTCAAAAAAATATCTTGCATAAATTTTTGATCTTCTTCGTTAGGTGAATATACATTGAGTAGATTCCAAAACTCCGAATATATCTGACATTTTATCATTACATATCTCCCTGCTGGATCTATTATTTCCTCTTCTATTTTAATTTGCTCATTTTTACTAATTAATATAGCTACTCCTCTTGCTTTTGAATTATACGATGCTGCTGTTACGTGTCCTACCCAATCTCTCTTTAATTTCTTGTGCTCCAATTCAGTTAAATGTGTTTCTTGCACAAATGCTATATCATTTTTTTCTTTTTTCAGTAAATTTAGCAGTTTCTTCCTTTTAATTTGGTTATGTATTCCATTAATATTTAAAGTCATATAGTTCAGCGTAGCCATTTTATACTTTGTTTATCTTCCCTTTCCGTTTCTCCATCATCACCTTTCCTTCTTATCCATTTCTGCTTTCTTGTTTTGAACACTTTATAAGACAACATTTCTAAAACATCAAACATTTTCCTTATTCTCCTATTTAAAACTTCTTTAACCCCATTCTCCCCTCCCCCTCCTGAGTTGCCCTTTATCCCTTGTCGGACAACCACATCTCCCCTCTCCATTTGGATTTGCGAATTCACTCGCAAACGTCAGCTGATTTTGCAGTGACCGTAACTCCTCCCCACCCAGCCCCCCCAGAAAAGATTTCAATTTTCATATGTAACAAAGGTCATTCTTTTAATTCCCTCCTTATTCCCTCTATTCCATTTCTCTCCCTTATTAATTCTTGTCTATACTCTATATATTTTCCTCTAAATACGGATACATTCATGTATGCACACTATATATATATATATATACACACATATACCCCTTTACACACATACATATAGATCGTGATCATTTTTACTCTTATTATATGTCTTTATCTCTCTGCTTGTTTTGTAGTTGTTCTGCAAATTTCCTTGCTTCCTCTGGATCCAAGAATAGTCTGTTTTGTTGCCCTGGAATAACTATTTTAAGTACCACTGGGTACCTTAACATAAACTTATATCCTTTTTTCCATAAGATCGTTTTCGCTGTATTGAACTCCTTCCTCTTCTTCAGTTCAAAACTTATGTCTGGATAGAAAAAAAATTTTTTGACCTTTATATTCCAGTGGCTTTTTGTCCTCTCTTACTTTCTTCATTGCTTTCTCCAATATATTTTCTCTTGTTGTATATCTTAAGAATTTTACTAAAATGGATCTTGGTTTTTGCTGTGGTTGTGGTTTCGGGGCTAAAGTTCTATGTGCCCTCTCTATTTCCATTTCTTCCTGTAATTCTGGTCTTCACAGGACCCTGGGGATCCAATCTTTTATAAATTCTCTCATATTCTTGCCTTCTTCATCTTCCTTAAGGCCCACTATCTTTATATTATTTCTTCTATTATAGTTTTCTATTATATCTATCTTCTGAGCTAACAGCTCCTGTGTCTCTTTAACTTTTTTATTAGATTCTTCTAATTTCTCTTTTAAGTCTTCTACTTCCATTTCTACAATTGTTTCTTGTTTTTCCATATTTTCCACTTTTTTTCCTAACTCTGACATGGCCATTTCCATTTTATTCATTTTTTCTTCTGCATTCTTAATTCTTCTTTTTATCTCATTAAATTCTTGTAATTGCCATTCTTTCACTGATTCCATATATTCTTTAAAAAAAAATACATCCATTGTCTTGCCTTTCTCTTCTTCTTCCACTTCTTTCTGTTCTTCTTCTTCTTCTTCCTCTGGGTTGACCATCTGTTGTTTCCTTGTTTTCTTTTTACCCTCTTCTTTCTTGTTGTCGTTATTGTCCGTGTTCTGCACCTGCTGCTGTGCTGCAGGTGTCTCTCTCAGCTGTGGAGATCGACTCCGCAGCTGTTCCCCCTCCCGTCAGTGTGTTTTTTTTCATGCGCGGTTGCGCACTTTTACTCGGCTCTGCGAGCCATTTTTGTAGTCCCGAGCCCGGGACATCCACTGACCTGTGGGAGCGGGCCTCTCTCTCCGCGGCGGGCCTCTTCGGACAGGTAAGGCCTTCACCTTCTTCTTCCGACGTCTTTCCTTCTTCTTTTCTTCCCGTTGTTTTTGGTTTTTCTTTCTTCGCTGCCATTTTCTTCACACTTTTACTTTCACTTTGTTTTGGTTTTTAAGTTTGTGCCTTTGCTTTTTCTCTATCTTTTTTTAACTTTTCTGGAGAGGGCTGGAGTTCCCCTAGCGGCCACTACTCCATCACGTGACTCCTCCCCAGAGAACATCTGTTTAAGATGAGTGAAGGAATGTTTTAGGATAGGGTTTTTTTTTAAATCACGAATAGTGGGTGCCTGGAATACATTGTCGGGGTGGTGGTGGAGGCTGGCACAATAGAGAAATTTAAAAGACTTGCATCCTTTTTCATAAAAGTGTTTGGGAATAAACCAAGTAACTGCAGACTAACTGGAGAAAGTTCTAGAAAGAATTAGCATTAAGGGTGAAGGACATGGAAGAGAAGGGGCTGCAACAATGGTTGGGAAATTGGCTCAGAAACAAAAACAGAAAGTAGGTGAAAAGTTGTTTTCCAGACTAGAAGGAAATGCATTGTGAAGTTTTCAGGATCTGGGTGTCACCAAAGGTCAAGCTTTATTGTCCTAATTACATTTGAACTGGGTGGTTTGCTATTATATAGAACACTCGACTCAGCCTCACTGTGAATATGTGCAAGCCCCAATGGCAGATTTCCTTCCCAAAGTACATTAGGAAGCTTGAAGAAAACAAAAAGTCTGCAAGTGCTGGAGTACGAATCCAGTGCTCAAATTCACTGGAGGAAGTCATCGATGAAAAGCAACAGGCAGCCGATTTTTCAGGCCTCAGCTCTTCCTGAAACATCAATTGCCTATATGTGAACTAGATCTGCTTTGACAATACTCACTGTCTTGTAACTCTATCTTGGCATTGCTCATTCTCTGTGCAAGCACCAAGAATCCCTCCAGAGCTACAAGCTGCTGTCATTATGTGACCATCACACTGGTTAGCTGTTGCTAAGCTCTTGTTGAGCACGGTAATTAACTCTGTCCATTGGAGAAGCTTTTAAAACGGGCAACCTTTAACCTATGCATGAAGTGTTGGTCTAGGAGTAAACACTGAAGGCAGTGGAGGGAAGCGAGCTGTAAAAATCCCTGACGTATCTCATCACAAACTTCTCTTTCATTCCCATCAGTATCCTTATTCCTTCTTCAAGCACCAGCTCAGGGCTTTAGTAGCCTTGCATGAGCAGGAAGTCAAACAGCTCTTTAGAAACCATAGCCCTTTGTTTCTATTTATCTTCTTCTGGCTTGAGAGAGACGAAAGAGCTTTTCTGATAGACTATTCCTTTCCTTCCATTTATTAGCAAAATACACTGAAAACTCATCCAATGTGGAGAACATAAGACAATAAGGAAGGTTTGCTAGAAATGGCAATGTGCAGAGGAAAGACAATGCTTTCAGAATGCAGTGCATTCGGGCAACAAGACACATGGAAAATTATACCAGGCAATTTCTGGCAATGACCTTCTCTATGATTGGGAACCTTGTACCAGGTCACGATAGAGAGGACATTATTGGATACTGACAGGTGGAAATGGTGGGGTTTTATCCATGGAGTGCACAACCTGGTTGGTGGCAGTTAAGTGAAATACCCAATCCTTTGGCTTCACCCAACATGACCACCCATCTCCAGCGTATGGTCAGACTCCCTGATTCTCTGTCTCCCCCCCCCACCCCCCCACAATGGCCCTGATTCCCCCTCCCTTGCACCCAATTCTCCAGAAAACCCTGACCTTTTCCATTGCCCAAGCACTAATGGAGAGTCTCCCAATTCCAACCTCATTCCTCCTGCTGGCCTCTAAAGGCCCCTCAATCCAGGAATGGGAAGGAGGAAGGAGCGAACAACCAACTGGTGGCCTGCAATGTGCCCATCTTGCACAGATCCCTGACACCGGAGATTGGGCAGTGAAGAGCAGTAGGTGGAATGAGGCTAAGAGCAGAAACCCTCCCAGACATTCACAAGACAAGGTGAACTCCTGCTCCTGTATCCTGAATCAGTTAGCTTTGAGAATATTAGTGAGGTGACAGTGTGCATGGGAAGGGTCTTTGTTCGTATTTGTCATTCTTCTTCTTTGGCTTGGCTTCGCGGACGAAGATTTATGGATGGGGTAAAAGTCCACGTCAGCTGCAGGCTCGTTTGTGGCTGACAAGTCCGATGCAGGACAGGCAGACACGGTTGCAGCGGCTGCAGGGGAAAATTGGTTGGTTGGGGTTGGGTGTTGGGTTTTTCCTCCTTTGCCTTTTGTCAGTGAGGTGGGCTCTGCGGTCTTCTTCAAAGGAGGTTGCTGCCCGCCGAACTGTGAGGCGCCAAGATGCACGGTTTGAGGCGATGATCTAGTTCCACGCTCTTCCTCCCATTCTTCACTGGATTCTGTGTGATCCCTTTGACTGACAACATGGAGTGGCTCTCTAACTTCAGTCAGTGTTGATGGTTCTGAAATATCTCTCTTTTGCCTCTCAACAGACCAGCTGAGTGGCTCTTCATCCAATATATCTAAAAAGTTAAAGAGGTATGTATAGGCCTCAACTCCAATTTCTTGTCTGATTCCACACAACACTCGGTGTTCCTATACTCCCAAAATATACTAATATCAGCCCTTACTGAGTCTGCCTCTTCAGTTCTTGGGGAGTACCATCACTAAATCCCCCATTATCAACATTCCGTGGTATTACCATCACTGAATCCCCATCATCAACATTCAGTGGTATTACCATCACTGAATCCCCATCATCAACATTCAGTGGTATTACAATCACTGAATCTCCCACCATCAACATTCAGTGGTATTACCATCAATGAATCCCCCATCATCAACATTCAGTGGTATAAACATCACTGAATCCCCACCATCAACATTCAGTGGTATTACCAACACTGAATCCCCACCATCAACATTCAGTGGTATTACCACCACTTAATCTCCCATCATCAACATTCAGTGGTATTACCATCACTGAATCCCCATCATCAACATTCAGTGGTATTACCATCACTGAATCCCCCACCATCAACATTCAGTGGTATTACCATCACTGTATCTCCCACCATTAACATTCAGTGGTATTACCATCACTGAATCCCCATTATCAACATTCAGTGGTATAACCATCACTGAATTCCCATCATCAACATTCAGTGATATTACCATCACTGAATCTCCCACCATCAACATTCAGTGGTATTACCATCAATGAATCCCCCATCATCAACAATCAGTGGTATAAACATCACTGAATCCCCACCATCAACATTCAGTGGTATTACCATCACTGAATCCTCACCATCAACATTCAGTGGTATTTCCACCACTTAATCTCCCATCATCAACATTCAGTGGTATTACCATCACTGAATCTCCCATCATCAACATTCAGTGGTATTACCATCACTGTATCCCCATCATCAACATTCAGTGGTATTACCATCACTGAATGCCCCATTATCAACATTCAGTGGTATAACCATCACTGAATCCTCATCATCAACATTCACTGGTATTACCATCACTGAATCCCCCATTATCAACATTCAGTGGTATTACCATCCTGAATCCCCTATTATCAACATTCAGTGGTATTACCATCACTGAATCCGCATCATCAAAATTCAGTTGTATTACCATCACTGAATCCCCATCATCAACATTCAGTGGTATTACCATCACTGAATCCCCCTTTACAACATTCAGTGGTATTACCATCACTGAATCCCCATCATCAACAATCAGTGGTATAACCATCATTGAATCCCCCCTCATCAACATTAAGTGGTATTGCCATCAATGAATCCCCCATTATCAACATTGAGTGGTATTACCATAAATGAATCCCCCATCATCAACATTCAGTGGTATAACCATCACTGAATCCACATCATGAACATTCAGTGGTATTACCATCACTGAATCTCCCACCATCAACATTCATTGGTATTACCATCACTGAATCTGCCACCATCAACATTCAGTGGTATTACCATCACTGAATCCCCCATCATCAACATTCAGTGGTATTACCATCACTGAATCTCCCATCATCAACATTCAGTGGTATTACCATCACTGAATGCCCCATTATCAACATTCAGTGGTATAACCATCACTGATCCCCATCATCAACATTCACTGGTATTACCATCACTGAATCCCCCATTATCAACATTCAGTGGTATTACCATCCTGAAAGCCCTATTACCAACATTCAGTGGTATTACCATCACTGAATCCGCATCATCAAAATTCAGTTGTATTACCATTACTGAATCCCCATCATCAACATTCAGTGGTGTTACCATCACTGAATCCCCCTTTATCAACATTCAGTGGTATTACCATCACTGAATCCCCATCATCAACATTCAGTGGTATTACCATCACTGAATCCCCCATCATCAACATTCAGTGGTAAAACCATCATTGATTCCCCCATCATCAACATTAAGTGGTATTGCCATTACTAAACCCCCATTATCAACATTGAGTGGTATTACCATAAATGAATCCCCCATCATCAACATTCAGTGGTATTACCATCACTGAATCCCCATCATCAACATTCAGTGGTATTACCATCACTGAATCCCCCATCATCAACATTCAGTGGTATTACCATCACTGAAGATCCCACCATCAACATTCAGTGGTATTACAATCACTGAATCTCACACCATCAACATTCAGTGGTATTACCATCACTGAATCCCCATTATCAACATTCAGTGGTATCACCATCACAGAATCTCCATCATCAAAATTCAGTGGTATTACCATCACTGAATCCCCCATCATCATCATTCAGTGGTGTTACCATCACTGAAACCCCCACCATCAACATTCAGTGGTATTACCATCACTGAATCCCCATCATCAACATTCAGTGGTATTACCATCACTGAATCCCCCACCATCAACATTCAGTGGTATTACCATCACTGTATCTCCCACCATTAACATTCAGTGGTATTACCATCACTGAATCCCCATTATCAACATTCAGTGATATAACCATCACTGAATTCCCATCATCAACATTCAGTGATATTACCATCACTGAATCTCCCACCATCAACAATCAGTGGTATTACCATCAATGTATCCCCCATCATCAACATTCAGTGGTATAAACATCACTGAATCCCCACCATCAACATTCAATGGTATTACCATCACTGAATCCCCACCATCAATATTCAGTGGTATTACCACCACTTAATCTCCCATCATCAACATTCAGTGGTATTACCATCACTGTATCTCCCATCATCAACATTCAGTGGTATTACCATCACTGAATGCCCCATTATCAACATTCAGTGGTATAACCATCACTGAATCCTCATCATCAACATTCACTGGTATTACCATCACTGAATCCCCCATTATCAACATTCAGTGGTATTACCATCCTGAATCCCCTATTATCAACATTCAGTGGTATTACCATCACTGAATCTGCATTATCAAAATTCAGTTGTATTACCATCACTGAATCCCCATCATCAACATTCAGTGGTATTACCATCACTGAATCCCCCATTATCAACATTCAGTGGTATTACCATCACTGAATCCCCATCATCAACATTCAGTGGTATAACCATCATTGAATCCCCCCTCATCAACATTAAGTGGTATTGCCATCACTGAATCCCCCATTATTAACATTGAGTGGTATTACCATAAATGAATCCCCCATCATCAACATTCAGTGGTATTACCATCACTGAATCCCCATCATCAATATTCAGTGGTATTACCATCACTGAATCCCCCATCATCAACATTCAGTGGTATTACCATCACTGAATCCCCCATTATCAACATTCAGTGGTATTACCATCACTGAATCCCCATCATCAAAATTCAGTGGTATTACCATCACTGAATCCCCATCATCAACATTCAGTGGTATTACCATCACTGAATCCCCATCATCAAAATTCAGTGGTATTACCATCAATGAATTCCCCACCATCAACATTCAGTGGTATTACCATCACTGAATCTCCCACCATCAACATATAGTGGTATTACCATCACTGAATCTCCCACCAACAACAATCAGTGGTATAACCATCACTGATCCCCATCATCAACATTCAGTGGTATTACCATCACTGAATCCCCCACCATCAACATTCAGTGGTATTACCATCACTGTATCTCCCACCATTAACATTCAGTGGTATTACCATCACTGAATTCCCATCATCAACATTCAGTGATATTACCATCACTGAATCTCCCACCATCAACATTCAGTTGTATTACCATCACTGAATCCCCACCATCAACATTCAGTGGTATTAACGTCACTGTATCTCCCATCATCAACATTCAGTGGTATTACCATCACTGAATCCCCCATCATCAACATTCAGTGGTATTAACGTCACTGAATCTCCCATCATCAACATTCAGTGGTATTACCATCACTGAATCTCCCATCATCAACATTCAGTGGTATTACCATCACTGAATCTCCCATCATCAACATTCAGTGGTATTAACGTCACTGTATCTCCCATCATCAACATTCAGTGGTATTACCATCACTGAATCCCCCATTATCAACATTCAGTGGTATTACCATCCTGAATCCCCTATTATCAACATTCAGTGGTATTACCATCACTGAATCCGCATCATCAAAATTCAGTTGTATTACCATCACTGAATCCCCCTTTACAACATTCAGTGGTATTACCATCACTGATCCCCATCATCAACAATCAGTGGTATAACCATCATTGAATCCCCCCTCATCAACATTAAGTGGTATTGCCATAAATAAATCCCCCATCATCAACATTCAGTGGTATTACCATCACTGAATCCCCATCATCAACATTCAGTGGTATTACCATCACTGAATCCCCCATCATCATCATTCAGTGGTGTTATCATCACTAAATCCCCCACCATAAACATTCAGTGGTATTACCATCACTGAATCCCCATCATCAACATTCAGTGGTATTACCATCACTGAATCCCCACCATCAAAATTCAGTGGTATTACCATCAATGAATCCCCCATTATCAACATTCAGTGGTATTACCATCACTGAACATCCCAACATCAACATTCAGTGGTATTACAATCACTGAATCCCCCACCATCAACATTCAATGGTATTACCATCACTGAATCCCCATCATCAACATTCAGTGGTATTACCATCACTGAAACCCCTTCATCAAAATTCAGTGGTATTACCATCAATGAATCCCCCACCATCAACATTCAGTGGTATTACCATCACTGAATCTCCCACCATCAACATATAGTGGTATTACCATCACTGAATCTCCCACCATCAACAATCAGTGGTATTACCATCACTGAATCCCCATCATCAACATTCTGTGGTATTACCATCAATGAATCAATTACCATCAACATTCAGTGGTATTACCATCACTGAATCCCCACCATCAACATTCAGTGGTATTACCATCACTGAATCTCCCACCATCAAAATTCATTGGTATAACCATCACTGAATCCCCATCATCAACATTCAGTGGTATTACCATCAATGAATCCACCATCATCAACATTCAGTGGTATAAGCATCACTGAATCCCAACCATCAAAATTCAGTTGTATTACCATCACTGAATCCCCATCATCCACATTCAGTGGTATTACCATCACTGAATCTCCCACCATCAACATTCAGTGGTATAAGCATCACTGAATCCCCACCATCAACATTCAGTGGTATTACCATCAATGAATCCACCATCATCAACATTCAGTGGTATAAGCATCACTGAATCCCCATCATCAACATTCAGTTGTATTACCATCACTGAATCTCCCAGCATCAACATTCAGTGGTATTACCATCACTGAATCCCCATCATCAACATTCAGTGGTATTACCATCAATGAATCCACCATCATCAACATTCAGTGGTCTTACCATCACTGAATCCCCATCATCAACATTCAGTTGTATTACCATCACTGAATATCCCACCATCAACATTCAGTGGCATTACCATCACTGAATCTCCCATCATCAACATTCAGTGGTATTCACATCACTGAATCCCCGTCATCAACATTCAGTGGTATTACCATCACTGAATCTCCCACCATCAACATTCAGTGGTATTACCATCACTGAATCTCCCATCATCAACATTCAGTGGTATTACCATCACTGAATCTCCCATCATCAACATTCAGTGGTATTACCATCACTGAATGCCCCATTATCAACATTCAGTGGTATAACCATCACTGAATCCCCATCATCAACATTCACTTGTATTACCATCACTGAATCTCCCACCATCAACATACAGTGGTATTACCATCAGTGAATCCCCCTTTATCAACATTTAGTGGTATTACCATCACTGAATCCCCATCATCAAACTTCAGTGGTATTACCATCACTGAATGCCCCATCATCAACATTCAGTGGTATAACCATCATTGAATCCCCCATCATCAACATTATGTGGTATTGCCATCACTGAATCCGCCATTATCGACATTGAGTGGTATTACCATAAATGAATCCCCCATCATCAACATTCAATGGTATTACAATCACTGAATCCCCATCATCAACATTCAGTGGTATTACCATCACTGAATCCCCATCATCAAAATTCTGTGGTATTACCATCAATGAATCCCCCATTATCAACATTCAGTGGTATTACCATCACTGAACATCCCACCATCAACATTCAGTGGTATTACAATCACTGAATCTCCCACCATCAACATTCAGTGGTATTACCATCACTGAATCCCTATCATCAACATTCAGTGGTATTACCATCACTGAATCCCCCACCATCAACATTCAGTGGTATTACCATCACTGAATTCCCATCATCAACATTCAGTGGTATTCCCTTCACTGAATCTCCCACCATCAACATTCAGAGTCATTACCATCAATGAATCCACCATCATCAACATTAAGTGGTATAAGCATCACTAAATCCCCACCATCAACATTCAGTGGTATTACCATCACTGAATCCCCATCATCAACATTCAGTGGTATTACCATCACTGAATCCCCATCATCAACATTCAGTGGTATTACCATCAATGAATCCACCATCATCCACATTCAGTGATATTACCAACACTGAACCCCCATCATCAACATTCAGTGGTATTACCATCAATGAATCCCCATCATCAACATTCAGTGGTATTACCATCACTGAATCCCCATTATCAACCTTCAGTGGTATTACCATCAATTAATCCCCCATCATCAACATTCAGTGGTATTGCCATCACTGAATCCCCATCATCAACATTCAGTGGTATTACCATCACTGAATCCCATTCATCAACATTCAGTGGTATTACCATCACTGAGTCCCCCATCAACATTCAGTGGTATTACCATCACTGAATCTCCCTCCATCAACATTCAGTGGCATTGCCATCACTGAATCCACCATCATCAACATTCAGTGGTATTACCATCACTGAATCCCCCATCATCAACATTCAGTGGTATTACCATCACTGAGTCCCCCATCATCAACATTCAGTGGTATTACCATCACTGAATCTCCCTCCATCAACATTCAGTGGCATTACCATCACTGAATCCCCATCATCATCATTCAGTGGTATTACCAACACTGAATCCCCATCATCAACATTCAGTGGTATTACCATCACTGAATCGCCATCATCAGCATTCAGTGGTATTACCATCACTGAATCCCCATCATCAACATTCACTGGTATTCCCATCACTGAATCCCCATCATCAACATTCAGTAGTATTACAATCACTGAATCCCCCATCATCAACATTCAGTGGTATTACCATCAATGAATCCCCATCATCAACATTCAGTCGTATTACCATCTCTGAATCCCCATTATCAACATTCATTTGTATTACCATCAATGAATCCCCCATCATCAACATTCAGTGGTATTACCATCACTGAAACCCCCATCATCAACATTCAGTGGTATTACCATCAATGAATCCCCATCATCAACATTCAGTGGTATTACAATCACTGAATCCCCATCATCAACATTCAGTGGTATTACCATCAATGAATCCGCCATTATCAACATTCAATGGTATAACCATCACTGAATCCCCCATCATCAACATTCAGTTGTATTACCATCACTGAATCCCCTTCATCAACATTCAGTGGTATTACCATCACTGAATCCCCATCATCAACATTCAGTGGTATTACCATCACTGAATCTCCCACCATCAACATGCAGTGGTATTACCATCACTGAATCCCCATCATCAACATTCAGTGGTATTACCATCACTGAATCCCCATCATCAACATTCACTGGTATTCCCATATCTGAATCCCTATCATCAACATTCAATGGTATTACCATCACTGAATCTCCATCATCAACATTCAGTGGTATTACCATCACTGAATCCCCATCATCAACATTCACTGATATTCCCATCATTGAATCCCCATCATCAACATTCAGTGGTACTACCATCACTGAATCCCCATCGTCAACATTCAGTGGTATTACCATCACTGAATCCACCATCATCAACATTCAGTGGCATTACCATCACTGAATCTCCCATCATCAATATTCAGTGGTATTACCATCAATGAATCCCCCATCATCAACATTCAGTGGTATTACCATCACTGAATCCCCATTATCAACATTCACTGGTATTACCATCAATGAATCCCCCATCATCAACATTCAGTGGTATTACCATCAATGAATCCCATCATCAACATTCAGTGGTATTACCATCACTGAATGCCCATCATCAAAATTCAGTGGTATTACCATCACTGAATCCCCCATCATCAACATTCTGTGGTATTACCATCACTGAAGCTCCCACCATCAACATTCAGTGGGATTGCCATCACTGAATCCCCATCATCAACATTCATTGGTATTACCATCACTGAATACCCATCATCAACATTCACTGGTATTCCCATCACTGAATCCCCATCATCAACATTCAGTGGTATTACCATCACTGAATCCCCTTCATCAACATTCAGTGGTATTACCATCACTGAATCCCCATCATCAACATTCACTGGTATTCCCATCACTGAATCCCAATCATCAACATTCAGTGGTATTACCATCACTGAATGCCCATCATCAACATTCAGTGGTATTACCATCACTGAATCCCCATCATCAACATTCCGTGGTATTACCATCACTGAATCCCCATCATCAACATTCAGTGGTATTACCATCACTGAATGCCCATCATCAAAATTCAGTGGTATTACCATCACTGAGTCCCCCATCATCAACATTCAGTGGTATTACCATCACTGAATCTCCCACCATCAACATTCAGTGGTATTACCATCACTGAATCCCCATCAACAACATTCAGTGGTATTACCATCACTGAATCCCCATCATCAACATTCAGTGGTATTACCATCACTGAATCTCCATCATCAACATTCAGTGGTATTACCATCACTGAATCCCCATCATCAACATTCACTGGTATTCACATCACTGAATCCCCATCATCGACATTCAGTGGTATTACCATCACTGAATCCCCATCATCAACATTCAGTGGTATTACCATCACTGAATCCACCATCATCAACATTCAGTGGTATTACCATCACTGAATCCCCCATCATCAACATTCAGTGGTATTACCATCACTGAGTCCCCCATCATCAACATTCAGTGGGTTTACCTTCACTGAATCTCCCTCCATCAACATTCAGTGGCATTACCATCACTGAATCCCCATCATCAACATTCAGTGTTATTACCAACACTGAATCCCCATCATCAACATTCAGTGGTATTACCATCACTGAATCACCATCATCAGCATTCAGTGGTATTACCATCACTGAATCCCCATCATCAACATTCACTGGTATTCCCATCACAGAATCCCCATCATCAACATTCAATGGTATTACCATCACTGAATCCCCCATCATCAACTTTCAGTGGTATTACCATCACTGAATGCCCATCATCAACATTCACTGGTATTGCCATCACTGAATCCCCATCATCAACATTCAGTGGTATTAACATCACTGAATCCCCATCATCAACATTCAGTGGTATTACCATCACTGAATGCCCCATTATCAACATTCAGTGGTATAACCATCACTGATCCCCATCATCAACATTCACTGGTATTACCATCACTGAATCCCCCATTATCAACATTCAGTGGTATTACCATCACTGAATCCCCATCATCAACATTCAGTGGTATTACCGTCACTGAATCCCCATCATCAACATTCAGTGGTATTACCATCACTGAATCCCCATCATCAACATTCAGTGGTATTACCGTCACTGAATCCCCCATCATCAACATTCAGTGGTATTACCATCACTGAATCCCCCATCATCAACATTCAGTGGTATTACCATCACTGAATCCCCATCATCAACATTCAATGGTATTACCATCACTGAATCCCCCATCATCAACATTCAGTGGTATTACCATCACTGAGTCCCACATCATCAACATTCAGTGGTATTACCATCACTGAATCCCCATCATCAACATTCAATGGTATTACCATCACTGATTCCCCCATCATCAACTTTCAGTGGTATTACCATCACTGAATGCCCATCATCAACATTCACTGGTATTCCCATCACTGAATCCCCATCATCAACATTCAGTGGTATTACCATCACTGAATCCCCATCATCAACATTCAGTGGTGTTACCATCACTGAATCCACCATCATCAACATTCAGTGGTATTACCATCACTGAATCCCCCATCATTAACATTCAGTGGTATTGCCATCAATGAATCCCCATCATCAACATTCAGTGGTATTAACATCACTGAATCCCCATCATCAACATTCAGTGGTATTACCATCACTGAATCCCCATCATCAACATTCACTGGTATTCCCATCACTGAATCCCCATCATCAACATTCAATGGTATTACCATCACTGAATCCCCCATCATCAACTTTCAGTGGTATTACCATCACTGAATGCCCATCATCAACATTCACTGGTATTACCATCACTGAATCCCCATTATCAACATTCAGTGGTATTACCATCAATGAATCCCCCATCATCAACATTCAGTGGTATTACCATCACTGAATCCCCATCATCAATATTCAGTGGTATTACCATCAATGAATCCCATCATCAACATTCAGTGGTATTACCATCACTGAATCCCCATCATCAACATTCAGCGGTATTACCATCAGTGAATCCCCATCATCAACATTCAGTGTTATTACCAGCAATGAATCCCCATCATGAACATTCTGTGGTATTACCATCACTGAATCCCCATTATCAACATTCAGTGTTATTACCATCAATGAATCCCCCATCATCAACATTCAGTGGTATTGCCATCACTGAATCCCCATCATCAACATTCAGTGGTATTACCATCAATGAATCCCCCATCATCAACATTCAGTGGTATTACCATCACTGAATCCCCATCATCAACATTCAGTGGTATTACCATCAATGAATCCCATCATCAACATTCAGTGGTATTACCATCACTGAATGCCCATCATCAAAATTCAGTGGTATTACCATCACTGAATCTCCCACCATCAACATTCAGTGGTATTACCATCACTGAATCCCCATCATCAACATTCAGTGGTATTACCTTCACTGAATCTCCTATCATCAACGTTCTGCACATTACCTTTGACCAAAAACTTAATTGAATGAGCCATCTCACCTAGTGGCCACAACATCAGATCAAAGTTAAGGAAAGATGTAGCAAGTAACTCACCTCCTAACTCCCCTCAGTCTATTCACCATCTACAAGGCACAGTCAGGAGAATGATTCAATACTCTCTATTTGCCTCAATAGGAATAGCTTCAACCAACAGAAGAAGTTCAACACCATATGTGGCATAGCAACTGTTTAATCGACAGCCAATCCACAACAATTCACTCACTCCAACAATGACGCACATTCACTTCAATCTGTAGTCTCTAATACTTACCAACTCCTTGGACAACACCATCTAAACCCACAACCTTTACTAACTACAAGGATAATGGCAGCAAAATCATGAATTATCACCACCTACAAGTTCACCCCAGATGCTGCAGCTGCTGGAATCTGGAACAGCAAATGATTCACTGGAGGAACTCCGTAGGTTGAGGTGCCTCAGAGGGAGAAAAGAGTGGTCAATAATCTGACGTCTTGATGAAGGGTTCTGACTCAACCCGTTCACCTGCTGAGTTCTAACAGCAGATTGCTTTTAATATCACCTGGAAGTAGCCTTCCAAACCTATATCATCTAACCTTGGTAATATACCACTGTTTCGGCACTGTTCCTGGTCAAAATCCTGGAACTGACTCCCTAACTGCGCTGTGGGTGCCCCCACACCTCGAGGACTGCAGCTGTTCCAGAAGGGAGCTCAAGGGCAATTAGAGATGGGCAATTAAATGCTGGATCTGCCTGTGAAGCCCACATCCCTGAATGGAAACAAATCACAATTTTGTAGATTTACACCTTCCAAGTCACAGCAAGTCCCTGAGGGTGAGGTGCTCCTGCCAAATATAGAAGTGTTTGTCATCCGTTTCCAAAAAAGACCATCTGTCACATTTTGCAATATTAGCAAACTGTAATAAGTATGTACAATGAATCTTTTACAGAAAGTTCAGGGAGCATACCTTGAAGTCTGGTATTGAGGGACTTATTAGGACATTGGTGCGGCCAAATTTGGAATATTGTGTGCAATTCAGGGTTCCTAACTACAGGAAGGATATCAATAAGATTGAAAGAGTGCAGAGAAGATTTACTAGGGTGTTGCCAGGTCTTCAGGAGTTGAGTTACAGGGGAAAGGTTAAACAGATTAGGGCTTTATTTCTTGGAGAGAAGAAGAATGAGGGGAGATTTGATAGAGATTTACAAGACAGAGTGGGCACTCCAAGGTTCACGTAAGTAGGCTTTCTCCACTTAGATTGGGGGAAATAAATATGAGAGATCATAGTTTTAAACTGGTGAAAGGATTAAGGGGAACATTAGGGGGAAATTCTTCACTCAGAGAGTGGTGGGAGTGTGGAATGAGCTGCCTGCCATCTGATGTGGTGAGTGAGAGCTCGATCATGTGTTTTAAGAATAAATTGGCGAGGTACATTATTGGGAGAGGCCTGGAGGGTTATGGAATGGGAGCATTATGGTCAGCACAGACTAGAGGGGCTGAATGGCATGTTTTCTGTGCTATAGATGATTAAAGTTTAGAATGGCATTACATGAACAGATAAAATGGATGGTGACTAAAGGTTTTCTCATTGATGATTGATGCCAATTGTAATGTCCATCTACTCCAATTCATTTGCCAGCAATGGAGTCAAAGAATCATTGAGTTTAACAGACAGAAACAAGCTTTTCGGCCCCTGTTCCATGCCAAGCTGAGCTCGTTCTATTTGCCTGCATTTAGTTCATATCCCTCTAAACTTTCCTATCCATGGGTCTGTCCAAAAGTTTTTAAACGTTGTAATTGTACCACTTCCACTACTTCCTTTAGCAGTTCATTCAATACACTCACCATCCTCTGTGTGGAAAAACCTGCCCCTCAATTCTCTTTGAAATTTTTCCCCATCACTTTAAACCAAGCCCTCTAGTTTTAGAGTCCCTGTTCACCTGATCTATTTTAAAAAGAATCCCTATGAGGTGACCCCTCAGCCTCTGATGCTCCATGGAAAAATGCCCTAGCATATTAACCACTCTTTATATAAACATAACAAACGGTAATAGGAGGAGACCATCCGGCCCATCAAGCCTACCCCAGCATTCAATGAAATCATGGCAGATCTGGTTGTGAACTCTGCTCCACCAACATGCCTTTTACCCCATAAACTTAATTCCCTGGCTGTGCAAAAATCTATTTAACTCTTCCTTAAATATATTTAATATGGCAGCCTCAATGGCTTCCTTGAGCAGAGAATTCCAAAGTTTCACTACTCTCTCTGAAATGCTGTTCCTCCTCATCTCTGTTCTAAATCAACTCCCCAAACCTTGAGGCTAGGTGCACTATTTCTAGACGTATCTCCCAGTGGAAACAACTTTCCTGCCTCGAAGAGTTAAGCCCTTGAGTCCCAGTAACATTTTCATAATCTTTTCTGCAACCTTCCTGCTTTATAGTATCTTTGCTACTGCTGAGTGTCTAGAACTGTGCACAATACACCAAGGGTGGCCTTGTGTAGTTGTAACATGATGTCCCTGCTCCTGTTTTCTTTGGCTTGGCTTCGCGGATGAAGATTTATGGAGGGGTAATGTCCACGTCAGCTGCAGGCTCGTTTGTGGCTGACAAGTCCGATGCGGGACAGGCAGACACGGTTGCAGCGGTTGCAAGGGAAAATTGGTTGGTTGGGGTTGGGTGTTGGGTTTTTCCTCCTTTGTCTTTTGTCAGTGAGGTGGGCTCTGCAGTCTTCTTCAAAGGAGGTTGCTGCCCACCGAACTGTGAGGCGCCAAGATGCACGGTTTGAGGCGATATCAGCCCACTGGCAGTGGTCAATGTGGCAGGCACCAAGAGATTTCTTTAGCCAGTTCTTGTACCTCCTCTTTGGTGCACCTCTGTCACGGTAGCCATATAACACGATCTTGGGAAGGTGATGGTCCTCCATTCTGGAGACGTGACCTACCCAGCGCCGTTGGATCTTCAGCAGCGTGGATTCAATGCTGTCGGCCTCTGCCATCTCGATTACTTCGATGTTGGAGATGAAGTTGCTCCAATGAATGTTGAGGATGGAGCGTAGACAACGCTGGTGGTAGCGTTCTAGGAGCCCTAAAGCCATGTGTGTCAAAAGTAGCTTTCTTCACCACCCTGTCTACCTGTTTTGACACTTTTATCGAATTATGATTTTAATTCCCTCTGGTTCTACACTAAGGCCCTGTGCAAATCTTGTCCTGGTTTCACTGACCAAAATAATATACCTTGCATTAGGCCAAAATCTCTCACTGTCTTTCTTGTTCAAGTACTTATCCAAATGGCTTTTTGAACACTAGTATTGTATCAGACTCCACTACTGGCAACTTATTCCAGGTACAATATTTTTTTATCCGTAATTCTGAAAATCAAAAAGTTCTGAAAATTGAACATTTCTTTTTCCTGGATGTCATCTGCACACCAAGGTTCGTGTTTGGCACCAAATGTGACCTGATGTGACCCACGTTCAACTCATGCTTGAATATCCTTCGTCGGTCCATGTTGATAATTAGGTGAGCCCAAGGGAATCCTTACTTTATAGATGCCAGCGGAAAAAAGAGTCCAGTGTGTAGAGCGCGTTGAAAGAACCAAAGACTTGTTGATCCAAACCAAGGCTTTTATTAACTAAAAGACTGGAGCATATCACAAGTAAGACGTACAGTCCAGAATGACCTGGTCTGGCTCGGAGCAATCCTTTAAGACTTGCCAGTAGGTGTGACTACACTCTCAGCCAATCACAGTCATCCTACTCTACAATCTGTACATATACACATTGGTGATAGAATCTGTACTATCACACAGTGCACGGTCGCCCGATTCGTCGTAGACGGCGTATGCCACGATGTCCGAACCCACCCATTCATTGCTGCTGCCACCCCCCCTCACCCAACGCCGTTGCACCCCCCGTCGCTCTGTCAAGAGACCCTTCTAGTTGGAGTGTATCTTTGCTTTGCACTAATCTGAAATCAGCGCAATTACTTAATACTCCGCCATTCTATTATCTGAAAAATTCCCAATTGCAAAAAGTGTCAGATAAAAGATTCTGAACCTTGTACTCACCACCCTCTGTGTGTAAAATTTACCTCCCAGATTACCTTTAAATGTCTTCCATCCCACCTTAAACCTGTCCTCTCTAGTTTTCATCTGCCATCTGTACTCCTCATAATTTTATAAACCTCTATGAAGGTCCCTTTCAGCGTCCTATCTTCCAGTTAAAATAAATCCAGTTTATCGAGCCTCTCCTTATATCCGAGTCCTCCATTCCAGGTAATATTTGGAGAATCTGTTCTGTCTGCCTTGATGGGTCTTGAACTCATCATCTGAACTGTTGGTCAAGACTTCAGGTGACCTAATCTGGTAACATAATCATTCAGCAGGACCATGGCATGTAAGGACTTCTGGTAGTGAATCAGGTACCAATCAAATTGTTGGCCAAAGTCTCTTGCTTTTTTTAAAATCTCACATTCTCATTATCAATCTTATTGTTGCTCAAGTTCCTACGTCTCAGCTCTTGACACCCGCATTTCATCCACCGCATCCTTTATCAGATCAGATTCTACTTATTGTCATGTAATAAAACAAAAACGTAATATTACACAAAATTGCCTTTAATTTCCCAGAAGGCAGACAAAGATTCCCCATTAGAATTTCCCAGTGCCCCTTTCAGTCAGAGAAAGAGAAGCAAAAAGAGAGGACCCCCCCCCCCCACCCCCTCTGATTGTCCATAGGTTCACCTCCCGGACTCCCTCAGCCTCTGCAACTGCACGAGACTCCAGTTCAGTTCAGACCATTGGCAACCTGAGCTGAGATCCAAGCCTCTGACACAATGAGGAAGTCTTCAGCGCCCCAGGCCCTTTGGAGCCCTTCTTATCCTCAGCATCCACTCAAATCTCGGTTCCAATACCTGATTCTCATGAGTCAGTCTCCAACAGCCCGCAGCCTGGTGTGAGTCCTTCGATCTCAAGTTACCAGCAGCCAGCAAACTGTATGGGCTCCTCGCCCACAAGTCGCCAACAGCCTGCTGCTTTTGTGTGTCCTCCATCCACAGAGCCCCTCACTGGTCTGCCACCATGGTCACCATCCTTAGGATCATCTCCTCTGCTTCTCCTTTTCAACGAGGGATGTTCTTCCCATTACTGGTGCTCTATACTGATCTATTGCACCCTCAGAGGCTGCAACCCCTCGAGGCTGCTGCCACCATATTGGGCCCAGAACATGCAGTCACAGAATTTTAAATAAAATACTGTCATGTCTTTTTACAGGCCATTGGCACCACCATTTTTTTTTGATGGGGTAGTCTCCATAAACTACTTTACGACTTCAGGTAATGTGTGCCTTCTCTCTTCCAAACTACTTCCACTTTTCCCTTACCCTCCCCCCCCCACCCATTTTTATTCCGTTAGTCGCCCAACCCATGCATTCTCATCTTCATCCCTCTTTGCTTTCTTTATCTTCCACTCCTATATGCCCCTTTGGATTCTTCCTCTCCCTGCCCGCCATCCTTGGTTCCATCCAAGCTCTCCATTGTCACCTTCTCTCCTTGGCAGGTTCCAGTGCTAGCATCCTCCCTGTCACCCGTTCAATCTCTCACCACCTCACCCCTTTGTTTCACTTGCTTTTCTCTCCTTTTATCTGCCATCTCCCAGCCAGCTATCTTGGTCCATCATCCTTTACCTCTCCCTGCTCCACCAATTCCCACACAGGCCCTGATCCTACCCTTCTCACCATGTCCTCATATCAGCTCTCTCTCATGGAGTCAGCTTCTCCACGCTGAACAATGTACGGCCTACTTCAGTCCCAGTTTCCCACATTCGGTTCATACCCATCCAAACCCCTTCTATATATTTAATTATCCAAGTGTTTCTTGAAGGAAGCTAACGTATCTGCCTTTGCCGCTGTGCCTGGCACATCATTTCACATGTCCACCAGGACACATCATCTCACATCCCTTCTAAATGCTGTTCCCCCTCAAGTTATCGTTCTGTCCTCTCATCTTATTCCTACTCCAGGAAACAGACTGTCACTATTCACTGCCCTTTATGATTCTATAGTGATGGCCTTTAACCTCACACACTCTCATCAAACAAGCCGAGTATCCAGTCCCTCATGATAACTTAACTTCCCTAATCCCAGTAACAACTTTGTAATCTTCTTCTCTACCCTCTCCAATTTTATCATATCCCTCCTCTACCTTGGTGACCAAACTGCCGCACAATATTCCAATTGCAACCTCACCAATGTAACCATATAACCATATAACCACTTACAGCACAGAACAGGCCAGTTCGGCCCTACTAGTCCATGCCGTAACAAATCCCCACCCTCCTAGTCCCACTGACCAGCACCCGGTCCATACCCCTCCAGTCCTCTCCTATCCATGTAACGATCCAGTCTTTGCTTAAATGTAACCAATGATCCCGCCTCGACCACGTCTGTCGGAAGCTCATTCCACATCCCCACCACCCTTTGCGTAAAGAAATTTCCCCTCATGTTCCCCTTATAATTTTCCACCTTCAATCTTAAACCATGCCCTCTAGTTTGAATATCCCCCACTCTTAATTGAAAAAGCCTATCCACGTTTACTCTGTCGGTCCCTTTTAAAATCTTAAACACCTCTATCAAATCCCCTCTCAATCTTCTACGCTCCAGAGAAAAAAAACCCAGTCTGCACAACCTTTCCCTGTAACTCAAACCTTGAAATCCTGTCAACATTCTCGTGAACCTTCTCTGCACTCTCTCTATTTTGTTTATATTTTTCCTATAATTTGGTGACCAAAACTGTACACAGTACTCCAAATTGGGCCTCACCAATGCCTTGTACAATTTCATCATAACCTCCCTACTCTTGAATTCAATACTCCGATTTATGAAGGCCAACATTCCAAATGCCTTCTTCACCACACCATCTACCTGAGTATCAGCCTTGAGGCTGATACCACAACTCCTAAATCCCTTTGTTGCTCTGCACATCTCAATAGCCTACCATTTAATGCATATGACCTATTTAGATTTGCCTTTCCAAAATGTAACACCTCACACTTATCTGTATTAAATTCCATCAGCCATTTCTCAGCCCACACCTCCAGCCTTCCTAAATCACCTTTTAATCTACGATAATCTTCCTCACTGTCCACAACACCACCAATCTTTGTATCATCCGCAAACTTGCTTATCCAATTCTCCACCCCTACTTCCAGATCGTTAATATATCTATAACAAACAATAGTGGACCGAGGACCGATCCCTGAGGAACTCCACTAGTCACCGGCTTCCAATTGGACAAACAATTTTCTACCACTACTCTCTGACACCTCCCATCCAACCATTGCTGAATCCATTTCACTACCTCCTCATTTATACCTAATGCCTCCACCTTTTTTCCTAACCTCCTGTGGGGAACTTTGTCAAAAGCTTTACTAAAGTCTAAATAGACAACATCCACAGCTTGTCTTGTATAACTTGTATAACTTCAGCGTGATGTTCCAACATTTGTATTCAATGCCTGACCGATGAAGGCAAGTGTCCCAAACACTTTCCTCATCACTCTGTCTTCAAGTGCAGCCATCTTTAGATTGTGTACCTGCACCCCGAGGTCCCTCTGCTCCACAGCATTTTTCAGGGCACTGCTGTTAACATAGTAAACCCTGATGTGGTGATACGACCACCACCTACTGCAAGGGGGCGATCTCTGTACCTGCAGGAAGATCACTTCAGGGGCTGTCTCCACCTGGCTGGCTGTCAATATAGACTTGAGCTGGCCCCTCCTGAGCCAGTCACACGGAGAACCACCAAAGCATGAATTGATGTTCAGACTTTTACTGGAATAAAGCCTGTTGTTCAGTCTTTCGAGTTTTGTGCATGCTTGCTGCTACCTCAGTGCACCACACCTGTCCTGGTTCGATTTACCCAAACACAGCACCTTGCACTTCTCTGAGTTGGACGCCATCTGTCATTCCTTAGCTCAGTTCCCCATCTGATATAGATCACATGGTAATCCCATATAACATTCTTCAGCATCCACTGTCGCACATATTTTTATATAATCAAGAAAGCATCAAGCACCACCAGATTCAGAAACAGCCCGTCCACCATCAGACTCCTCAATGATAAACCCCATCAGGAACTTACTTATGGATCCTTACTTTTGCATGTTATTGATTTTTTCCCCTCTCTATATTGCACAGTCAGTTTGTTTACATTTCTTTACATGCATATATATCTTCTTGAGTACAATATTTTGCCTATCAATAAATGGTCATTCTACCTGGCCCACAGGAAAAAAAGAATCTCAGGGTTGTATGTGATGCCATGTATGTATTGTGACAAAAAAAATTCTGAACTTTGAACTACGGTACTTACTCACCTGACCTTAAGTATCCCTGTCCAAATAATCTATACATATTACAAAAATCAAAGGTTCTGGTACTAAACCCTGAGGTGGTCATGGTCCTCTAGTCTGAAATGCTGTCCTCTCCAACCAGTCTCTCACTCCTATCCTTAAGCCCATTTTTCATCCATTTGGTCAGCTGGTCTTCCATACAAATCAACAATGTGAGACCTAATGAAACACTTCACTCTTTGGCTTGGCTTCGCGGACGAAGATTTATGGAGGGGGTAAAAGTCCACGTCAGCTGCAGGCTCGATTGTGGCTGACAAGTCCGATGCGGGACAGGCAGACACGGTTGCAGCGGCTGCAGGGGAAAATTGGTTGGTTGGGGTTGGGTGTTGGGTTTTTCCTCCTTTGCCTTTTGTCAGTGAGGTGGGCTCTGTGGTCTTCTTCAAAGGAGGTTGCTGCCCGCCAAACTGTGAGGCACCAAGATGCACGGTTTGAGGCAATATCAGCCCACTGGCGGTGGTCAATGTGGCAGGCACCAAGAGATTTCTTTAGGCAGTCCTTGTACCTTTTCTTTGGTGCACCTCTGTCACGGTGGCCACTGGAGAGCTCGCCATATAACACGATCTTGGGAAGACGATGGTCCTCCATTCTGGAGACGTGAACCACCCAGCGCAGCTGAACCTTCAGCAGCGTGGACTCGATGCTGTCGACCTCTGCCATCTCAAGTACTTCGACGTTAGGGATCAAAGCGCTCCAATGGATGTTGAGGATGGAGCGGAGACAACGCTGGTGGAAGCGTTCTAGGAGCCGTAGGTGATGCCGGTAGAGGACCCATGATTCGGAGCCGAACAGGAGTGTGGGTATGACAACGGCTCTGTATACGCTTATCTTTGTGAGGTTTTTCAGTTGGTTGTTTTTCCAGACTCTTTTGTGTAGTCTTCCAAAGACGCTATTTGCCTTGGCGAGTCTGTTGTCTATCTCATTGTCGATCCTTGCATCTGATGAAATGGTGCAGCCGAGATAGGTAAACTGGTTGACCGTTTTGAGCTTTGTGTGCCCGATGGAGATGTGGGGGGGCTGGTAGTCATGGTGGGGAGCTGGCTGATGGAGGACCTCAGTTTTCTTCAGGCTGACTTCCAGGCCAAACATTTTGGCAGTTTCCGCAAAACAGGACGTCAAGCGTTGAAGAGCTGGCTCTGAATGGGCAACTAAAGCGGCATCGTCTGCAAAGAGTAGTTCACGGACAAGTTTCTCTTGTGTCTTGGTGTGAGCTTGCAGGCGCCTCAGATTGAAGAGACTGCCATCCGTGCGGTACCGGATGTAAACAGCGTCTTCATTGTTGGGGTCTTTCATGGCTTGGTTCAGCATCATGCTGAAGAAGATTGAAAAGAGGGTTGGTGCGAGAACACAGCCTTGCTTCACGCCATTGTTAATGGAGAAGGGTTCAGAGAGCTCATTGCTGTATCTGACCCGACCTTGTTGGTTTTCGTGCAGTTGGATAATCATGTTGAGGAACTTTGGGGGACATCCGATGCGCTCTAGTATTTGCCAAAGCCCTTTCCTGCTCACGGTGTCGAAGGCTTTGGTGAGGTCAACAAAGGTGATGTAGAGTCCTTTGTTTTGTTCTCTGCACTTTTCTTGGAGCTGTCTGAGGGCAAAGACCATGTCAGTAGTTCCTCTGTTTGCGCGAAAGCCGCACTGTGATTCTGGGAGAATATTCTCGGCGACACTAGGTATTATTCTATTTAGTAGAATCATAGCGAAGATTTTGCCTGCAATGGAGAGCAGCGTGATTCCCCTGTAGTTGGTCACGATCCTCTAGTCTGAAATGCTGTCCTCTCCAACCAGTCTCTCACTCCTATCCTTAAGCCCATTTTTCATCCATTTGGTCAGCTGGTCTTCCATACAAACCAACAATGTGAGACCTAATGAAACACTTCACTAAAATTTATATAAATAACATCAACTGCTTTGCCCTCACCTACCCTTTCTGTCAACTCTGCAAAAGAATACCATTCACAAATCCATGCTGGCTCTGTGTAATTATCCCCTGGCCATACAAATGTTGATAGATTCTACCGTTCTTTCACACTCTCAGTACTGATAAGGGTTCTGGGCTGCAAAACTGACAATTTGTTTTCCTACATTGATGTTGCTTAACCTGTTAAGTTTTCCCAGCAGACTTTGTGCATCTCTGGACTTATTTCATTATCTTCTCTCCCAAGAGTAGCAGTGCCTCAGAGGCCAGCACACCCTTGTGTATGAGATCACCTTAGGTGACACAGTTGGCATAATGGTTAGTGTGACACCTTTACAATGCCAGCAATCGGGATCGGCGTTCGAATCCCAAGCTGTCTGTAAGGAGTTTGTACGTTCTCCCTGTGTCTACGTGGTTTTCCCCGGGGGCTCCGGTTTCCTCCACGGTTTGAAACGTACTGAGGGTGTAGGTTAATTGAGTGTAAATTGGGTGGCACGGACCCATAGGGTGAAATGGCCTGCTACTGTGCTGTATGTCTAAATTTTTAAAAATTTAAAAATTAAAATTTAGAAAGCTTGAACTCCAGACCTAAACTCTTTTTTGCTGAACGTTGGAAGTGAACAAGAAATCTGCAGAGGATGGGGTCTGGAGCAGAGCACAAAAGTGCTGGGAAAACTCAGCAAGTCATGTACCATCCACAGAGAGCAAAATGTTAAACACCCCTTCTTTAGGTGCGTTTAAAGTGCTTTGCTCAAGAAATAATGTACTTCGGGCAGCGCAATGTGAATGATTCATTAACTTTTGGAGGGGCAGTACTATAGGAGTATTCACTGTTGGCGAATAGTGGTGAGAGAAATGTACAATGCAGTGAAATATTAAGGGAGTGTGCACTGTTGGACAGCCATTGTTGGAATGTTGCACTATCAGCCAGACAGAACTGAACGAGAGTCAGAATATTAAAGGGCAGTACTGATGTGAAAATACAGAAGGGCTGGAGGAACTCAACAGGTCTTGCAGTGCCCTTAGGAGATAAAGAAATACAGGTACACAATCCTTTATCCAGACACCACAAATCCAGAAAGCTCCAAAGTCCGGCAAGTGGGGACCGGCAGTCGGGGGAGGTGGCTGAGGGACCACGGTCGGGGGAGGCGGCCGAGCAGCTGAGGGAGCGGTGGTCAGGGGAGGTGGCCGAGCAACGGGTGGTCGGGGCAGGCGGCCGAGGGATGGGCGACCAGGGGACGAGTGGCCAGGGGAACGGTGGTCGTGCGGCTGGGGGTCTGGCAGTCGGGGGAGGCATCCGGGCTGCCGAGGGACAGGTGGCCGGGTGGCCACAGCGGGGGGAGATGGCTGAGGGACCGCGGTAGGGGGAGATGGCCGAGGGATCGGCGGTCAGGGCAGACAGCCATTGGGGTAGACTGCCGGGTGACTGGAAGGGGGTGGGGGTGGTTAGGCAGCATAATTTGGGTGGGGTTTCTGAAATCCGGAAAAATCCAAGGGTTCCGGATAAAGGATCGTGTACCTGTATAAACAATTTTTCGGTCCTGAGCCCTTCTTCTCGGGGAGTACTTCTGAATTGACACAGGAATAATGTGGAAGGAATGGCACTGTTGGTGAGGAGATGCTGAGAGTCCAGAAGACTGTTGGGGGACAGTTTTGTGGGAGAAGCAGTCTATTGGAAGGGAAGTACTGAGAGTACCACACTATTGGATGCGCAGTACATAGTTGGAATTGTATTTCAGAGGGATCTCTGCACTGTTGGAGATACACAACTGAGGGAACTTTGCACAGTTGGAGGTGCATGACTGAGGGATCTCTGCACTGTTGGAAGTGCATCATTGAGGGATCTCTGCACTGTTGGAGATGCTCAACTGAGGGATCTTTGCACAGTTGGAGGTCCATGACTGAGGGATCTCTGCACTGTTGGAGGTGCATGACTGAGGGATCTCTGCACTGTTGGAAGTGCATCATTGAGGGATCTCTGCACTGTTGGAGGTGCATCATTGAGGGATCTCTGCACTGTTGGAGATGCTCAACTGAGGGATCTTTGCACAGTTGGAGGTCCATGACTGAGGGATCTCTGCACTGTTGGAGGTGCATGACTGAGGTATCTCTGCATTGTTGGAGGTGCATAACTGAGAAATCTCTGCACTCTTGGAAGTGCATCATTGAGGGATCTCTGCACTGTTGGAGGTGCATGACTGAGGGATCTCTGCACTGTTGAAGGTGCAGGACTGAGGGATCTCTGCAATGTTGGAGGTGCACATGACTGAGGAATCTTTGCACTGTTCAAAGTGCACGACTGAGGGATCTCTGCACTGTTCAAAGGGCACAACTGATGTATCTTTACACAGTTGGAGGTGCATGACTGAGGGATCTCTGCACTGTTGTAGATACACAACTGAGGGATCTTTGCACAGTTGGAGGTGCATGACTGAGGTAACTCTGCACTGTTGGAGATGCTCAACTGAGGGATCTTTGCACAGTTGGAGGTCCATGACTGAGGGATCTCTGCACTGTTGGAGGTGCATGACTGAGGTATCTCTGCACTGTTGGAAGTGCATCATTGAGGGATCTCTGCACTGTTGGAGGTGCATGACTGAGGGATCTCTGCACTGTTGACATGCAGGACTGAGGGATCTCTGCACTGTTGGAGGTGCACATGACTGAGGGATCTTTGCACTGTTCAAAGTGCACGACTGAGGGATCTCTGCACTGTTCAAAGGGCAAAACTGAGGGATCTTTACACAGTTGGAGGTGCATGACTGAGGGATCTCTGCACTGTTGTAGATACACAACTGAGGGATCTTTGCACAGTTGGAGGTGCATGACTGAGGGAGCTCTGCACTGTTGGAGATGCTCAACTGAGGGATCTTTGCACAGTTGGAGGTCCACATGACTGAGGGATCTCTGCACTGTTGAAGGTGCAGGACTGAGGGATCTCTGCACTGTTGGAGGTGCACATGACTGAGGGATCTTTGCACTGTTCAAAGTGCATGACTGAGGGATCTCTGCACTGTTCAAAGGGCACAACTGACGGATCTGTACACAGTTGGAGGTGCATGACTGAGGGATCTCTGCACTGTTGTAGATACACAACTGAGGGATCTTTGCACAGTTGGAGGTGCATGACTGAGGGATCTTTGCACTGTTCAAAGTGCATGACTGAGGGATCTCTGCACTGTTGTAGATACACAACTGAGGGATCTTTGCACAGTTGGAGGTGCATGACTGAGGGAGCTCTGCACTGTTGGAGGTGCACGACTGAGGGATCTCTGCAGTGTTGGAGGTGCAGATGACTGAGGGATCTTTGCACTGTTCAAAGTGCACGACTGAGGGATCTCTGCACTGTTCAAAGGGCACAACTGAGGGATCTTTACACAGTTGGAGGTGCATGACTGAGGGATCTGCACTGTTGGAGATACACAACTGGGGGATCTTTGCACAGTTGGAGGTGCATGACTGAGGGAGCTCTGCACTGTTGGAGATGCATGACTGAGGGATCTTTGCACAGTTGGAGGTCCATGACTGAGGGATCTCTGCACTGTTGGAGGTGGATGACTGAGGGATCGCTGCACTGTTGGAGGTGCATGGCTGAGGAATCTATGCACTGTTGGAGGTGGATGACTGAGTGAGCTCTGCATTGCTGGAAGTGCATGACTGAGGGATCTCTGCACTGTTGTAGGTGCACAACTGAGGAATCTCTGCGCTGTTGGAGGTGCATGACTGAGGGAGCTCTGCATTGTTGGAGATACACGACTCAGGGAGCTTTGCATTGTTAGAGGTGCACGACTGAGGGAACTCTAAGTAGTTGGAGATGCACGACTGACGGGCATGTTGTCATCAGAAATGCCGCTGTGTTCAATAGCTAGTTCTGAGGGAATATTGATAAGTGGGCAGTACTGAGTGCCATGAGTCCCATTGTGACTGATGACTGCACAAAGGTTTGGCCTAAGCCCTAGGAGATGGGATATTAAATAGTTAAATAAAAAAGATTAAATGATGCCATCCTGAGACAAACAATGTCGGTCACCTCATGTCTTTTACATTGCTAACCTCTTAATCAAGATTATAGAACAGATATCTGTTCCTTATCAATTGTTCCGATACTAACTGCTCGCTACACTGTATTTACAACAACTTGCTGTGAATTTCATTGAGATTTCATTGGGTGACAAGGTGCAACTCTCTCAGAGGCCCAGCAACCTGGCTTTGAATCCGGGAGCTCCAACTTCCTCGCACCCTCCAAGACGTAAGGGGTTGGTTTCATGGGCTGGAAGGGCCTTCTCCTGTACAGTATTGTTAAAATTAAATAAATAAATCTCCTGAGGTTATAAACGGAGTCATATAAATAATTTATTTCCTTCTCGGTTCCATCCTTGTACCACCAGGATGAGAAATGACGGGAACTGGAATAACAATGTCAAGGTAAAGATCATGACCTTAGGCCATGACTGTTATTGGCTCTTCTGATTCTGATCCACTTTATTATTTCCCTATTGCATGGATATAAAAGTTGGAGATTATAGACTCACACTCATAGACCTCCCCGGCCCAGCTGATCTCCTCAATTATACACACTGCCCTTGACATCAAGCCATTCTGACAACATCCAGCCCCAATACCTGTCTCCTAACTTTCCTATTCCTTCCTTCCTCTTTCATTCCTGCCTCCCTCCCATTCCTATCCATTCTTTCTCCAATCTTCTTTTCAGTATTTATTTCACACCTACAACGCAATGTTTCAAAAGCGTAAGTGCTTGAAATAAAAGAAACAAAATGTTTGCATTTTTATGGCACCTCCAGGCATTTGAACTCACATGCAAACATTATAAGTACAGACGTTGTTAAAAAGAATAAAACGCAGCGCAAGAGAAGGGTCAGAATTTAAAAAGAAAAGAGGGTGATGCAAAAAAAAATGCATTCCATTTCATTATAAGGAATGGAAAATTTCAAGAATCTAATTATTATTAATAAGGAGAGAATAAAGAGAAAGATTGAGGAATGGGGCATAAGAGATGAGTGGAGGGGAAATGGAAAAAAGGGAAGGAGATTGGTAACAGAATGAAAAGTTCCTTCTGTTCCTTCCCATCCTCAAGATCACAGGGTAGAAGGTGTGACTGAGGAGCAGAACCAGCACACTGTTTGTGTTTGTAATTTCTAACGATACAGTTGTTCGATGTGGAACTTATAAAGTGGCTAGAAATCCATTCTGCAATTGACAGCTGTCCTCAGTTCATGACAACAAAAGAGGATTAACCTTGAAGGACTCAAGTCCCTCACTGTAAACAGAAAATTGGTCAGAAATGTGATCAGACACCCCTATACTACCTGTTCGTCCACTCACTGTCGTATCGACTGCAAAATGTAAATGGAACATTGGTCAGAAATGTGATCATACTTCAGCCAAATTAATTGGGCAGAAGTCAAAGAGAAAGCATGTCCAAATGAAATAAAGGAAAAAAATAAACAATGAGAAAAGAAACAGATACATAATGATAATTTCCTTGCCGATGGAATGTGAAAAGGAGGGCAATGCAGCTGGTACACGGAAACAACATAATGTTGTCAGAACATTTAAAAAAAGTTGAGAACCTTTGCATTGACGATGCAGTTACACTTCATATTGGCCCGCACGATGAAAGACATAGGGTTTTCCCATCTGTAAACATGATAATTTGTTGCATCCATGGTTGGATGGATTTCAAGAGGTACAAGCCAAACCTCATAGGCGATTTCTAGGTGTGAGGGTTCTCTGGGCCTGTTGAGAGCCATATGCACTGAAGCTGTACATCACCAAACTTCTGAACTTACCCTGCCTCTGCAGAGGTAGGGGCACCAACAATTTGTTTAGGTTCTGACCTTCCGCCTCAGTCTCAGTCTTAGCACGACATCACTTAGATCCTTCTTGAAAGGATTATACCAGAACAGATCAGCTTTTACCTGAAATATTCCACCTTTTCACTCAATTATCTCTATCTTTTTATGCTCTTCTCTGCCGAAGTGAAGCCAGAGGGTGAATATATCCTTCTTTAAAATAATGACAAGGTTGGAGGGAGTTAACTGAGATGTTCTGATTTACTGATAGGACACTATTACAGCGTGATGCTATTACAGTGCCAGAGGCCCAGGTTCGAATCCGGTGCTGTCTGTAAGGAGCTTGTACATTCTCCCTGTGTCTACATGGGTTTTCCCCGGGTGCTTCAGTTTTCTGCCACCCTCCAAAATAAAAGGAGTTGTAGGTTAATTGGGCTGTAATTGAACACCAAGGGATTAAATGGCTGGAATCGCCCACTACAGCATTGAAAATAAAGTTTAAATTTTAAATTTAAGAAACGGACTAAATATAAAACACTCAATAATAAACCCAGTCAGGAAATCCCGGGGCAATTCAGTTCTCAGGGAAAAGAGCTTTTATTTTTATTATTCATTGACCCTGGGTTACAGAAATTTGTTGCCTTTCCCTGGAATGCATTTCACAGCCTGGTCATCAAAGAACGCCAGTAAATTTGTCAAACAGAACTTGGTCTTGGTGAATTCATACTGGGTCCACCTGAAGGAACAATTCATATCTATGTTTCTGAGGAACCAGAGGTGCTGGTGCACTTCCTTGCGCACCGCATGGATAGAGTTGGAACAGGACAAGTTGTTGGGCACATTTACACCTGAGAACTTAAAGCTGTCTACTCTCTCTGCCTCAGCACCGTTGATACAGGCAGAGGAATAAGCTCCGTCCTTCTTTGCAAAGACTCTGACCATGGTCTGATAATTGGCAAGTAGCACTGTGCTCAAAATTGCCACCCAGTAATAATTGAGAGTACAACCTTTGAAAACCAATGGGATTACCATCACTGAGTCTCCATCATTAACACCCTGGTCACCTTTGACCAGAAACTCATCTGAAGCAGCCACATGAAGGATAACAATGTTTTTTTTTAATGGTGTGAAAACATATCCAAAGTGTATGACAGTGAATAGGCAGCCTAAAGTAATAATTCTCAAGTTGCAAAGGAAATATATTCCTTTAAGGCACAAAACAACAAAGAAAATTGATTCAGCTTCAACAGTCAAGAAGTAAATGTTATGAAGGTTAAAAGTGTTGTGGACAGTGTAGACCGGTGGTCTCAATCTTTTTCTTTCCACTCATATTCCACTTTAAGTGTTCCCTCTGCCATCAGTGCTCTGTGATTAGTAAGGGATTGCTTAAGGTGGTATGCGGGTGGAAAGAAAAAAGTTTGAAATCCACTTTTTTAATCGTACCTAACTGGCTTGTAATGTACACGGCTTCATAACTCCAAAGGAAAAGGGCCAATGACAATTTTTCTCAAGCAAAATATCTCAGTAAAATTGGGTCTGGAGCAGTGATTTTCAACCTTCCCTTCCCACTCGCATACCACCTTAAGCAATCTCTTACTAATCACAGAGCATAAGGATTACTTAAAGTGGTGAGTGAGTGGAAAGAAAAAGGTTGAGAACCACTGGACTGTAGAAGGTTGCCGTAGGTTACAACAGGATATATGCAGAATGCAGAGTTGGTGGTGAAGGGCAGATGGAGATCAATCCGGATAAGTATGAGGCGATGCATTTTAGTAGATCAAACTTGAAGGAAGAGAACATGGTTAATGGTAGGATACTTAACAGTGTGGAAGAACAGAGGCTCCTTGACATCCAAATCCATAGATTTCTCAAGGTCGCTGGGCAGATTGATAAGAAGTTAAGAAGGCCTATGGGATGCTAGGATTATTTAATTAAGGGATTAAGTTCAGAAGTCGCGAGGTAACATTGCAGCTCTATAAATTTTTGGTGAGACCATATTTAGAATATTGTGTTCAGTTCTGATCACCTCATTATAGGAAGGATGTTGAAGCTATGACAAAAATAAAGGTTATGAGATATGGAGGGATTAATTTAATTTTGAAGTTTATTTTGGTATATATAGGTCAGCACAACATCATGGACAAATAAGCCTGTACTGCGCTGTAATGCTCTATGTCCAATGTTCTCAGTGAAGGTAGTACTAACTTGAAGTTTATGGAGATCACTACAGAAATGAGAAATTGGGAATTTTAGTACCATAGAATCCTACAGCACAGAAAACAGGCCATTTGGTCCTTCTAGTCTGTGTCAAAACATTATTCCACTAGTTCCATTGACCTGGACTCAGTCCATATCCCTCCAGACCTATATATCTATCCACATATCTATCCAATTTATTCTTAAAACTTAAGATTGAGCCCACATTTACCACGTCAGGTGGCAGCTCGTTCCACACTCCCACCACTCTCTGAGTGAAGAAGTTCCCCCAATGTTCCCCCTACAGACTCAATTAAGAATCCATGAAGGAGGACCACAAAATTGATAAAGAAAGGCAAGACAGACTATGGCAAGACCGATGATGATAACAGGCAGTTCCCAGGTTACGCACGTATGACTTACAGACAACTCATACTTACGAACAGACTACGCATGGCTTCAGCGGTTCGTCAGCTCGAGGAAGCAGAATGCCATCTGCAATTTTAAGATGGATCATGGTTATTTACCTTTGTAACCATGCCTCCGAAATGTAAATCCAATGCAACAAAAGCTCTGTACAAACCTCCCTTGATGCCTACTTCAAGAAATTTGACTAACTGACGCTAAATAAGAACTGTATGTACCTGTTCTGACTTATCTACAAATTCAACTTAAGGATAGGCTTACGAATGGATCTTGTTTGTAACCCGGGGACTGCCTGTATAACATCCCTGGAATGAAGGGATTAGCTTAAGAGGAACATTTGACAGCTCTTGAACTGTACTCCTTGAAGTGCAGAAGAATGAGGGAGGACCTTGTAAAAGCATTTTGAACATTGAAAGACCTGGATAGAGAAGATCTGGTGAAGTTGTTTCCCATGGTAGGGAAGTCAAGGTCAAGAGGGCATAACTTCAAGATTGCAGGGTACCAATTTTAGCCAGAAAATGGTGAACCTCTGGAATTTGCTACCATGGGTAGCTGTGAAGCCTGATGTATTTAAGGCAGAGATTGATAGGTATCTGAATAGTCAGGGTATCAAAGATTATGGGGAAAAGGCAGTGGAGTGGGGATGAGTAGGAGAATGGATCATCTCATGATGGAATGGTCAAGCAGACCAAATGGCCTACTTCTGCTCTGTATCATATGATCTTATAAACAGAAAATGGGAAGGGGCAACTACTTTTGGTTCCAGTTGCTGATTGATGTTAGTATCCTGTTCCTTTCTTTTCCTCGTAGCCTTTGATCTCTTTAACACACATTTCCACCACTAGAAATAAATGATATTTGCATTGTGTGCATTGTAAGGATGAACTGCAGGTACTTAAGGTGAAAAAGAGAGACGACAGATGCTATAAAACTGGAAAATTACACAAAATGTATCAGTAGCACTCATGGGTGGCAATAGCTAGTCGAGGTTTCAGGCTGCAATCCTTCATTTGGAATAACAAGAAACAGGCATACGTGAAACAAAAGTCTGCAGACACTGTGATTAGAGTAAAAACACATTGCTGGAGAAACTCAACAGGTCAGTGCCCTTTATAGAGCCCTTCATCAAGGTGTGGAAAAATTTCGGCAGCCATCCGAACGAAACGGTAGTGGGGGAGGAATATGATCACAAAGGCAGGAAGTAATATGTGGAAGAAGGATGGAGGGCACAGCAGCAACAGGAGGAGTAGAGATGGAGAATGGAGAGGGAAGGGGGTGGAGAGCTGAGGGAAAAAAGACAGGGAGAAGGGAAGGTAGCAGAAACCTGAGAGGTCAATGTTGATGCCATCCGGTTGGAGAGTGCCCAGATGGAAAATCAAGTGTTGCTCCTCCAATTTACAGGTGGTCTTGGTGGGACAGACATGTGAGTATGGGAGTGGGTCACAGATTTGAAATGGTTGGCAACTGGGAATTCCCTGTCACTGATGCAGACAGAGAGAAGAGTCTCAGTGAAGCGATCTCCCAGTCTGCGCCCAGTCTCTCCGACATAGAGAAGGGCACAAAGGGAGCACCAGATGCAGTATACCAATCCTGCAGATACACGGGTGAAGTGTTGCTTCACTTGAAAGACTTGTTTGGGGCCCTGAACTGTGGTGAGGGAGGGGGTGTGGGTGCATATGTTGCACTTCGTCTGGTCACAGTGGGAGGTGCCGTGGGGTGGGAGGGGGGAGTCCGATTGGTAGGGAACGATGAATACACAAGGGAGACACAGAGGGAGCGGTCCCTACATGGATAAAAGGAGAGGAGTATCACAGATTTGCAGATGAAAAGTGAGTGCAGGTAAGAAGGGGAAGTAATTGAAAAAAGAATAAGAAGCTAGGTGATTGAAAGAAGAGGCAGAATAGGAGGAAGGAATGATGGGATGGAGGTAGGGAGGAGGAAGGAAGGAAGCAAGAGAAATAGGCAAGTTGAGAGGACAGGGGAAGGGAAGACAATGAAAGGGGAAAAAGGAAGGGGGCTAGAGAAATAGGGGAAAGCTGTGGGGTTTGATAAAAACAAAGGGGATACAGTAGGGAGTATGCCATGGATAGTCGAGTCAATGTGGGTATAGGAAGTAGGATTAAAATTGCTGGTTACTGGGAGATCCTGGCTGTTGTAGGGCAGAGAAAAGGTGCTCAATGAAGCAGCCTCCAATCTGTCCCTGGTCTCCCCAATGTAGAGAAGGCTACTCCGGGAGCACCGGAAATAACCCCTACAGATTTTCAAGTGAGGTGTTGCCTCACTTGGAATAACTATTTGTGACCCTAAGTGGTGGTGAATGAGGGTGGCACTTACTGCAGACACGAGCATAAGTGATGATGGGGGTGGGGGGTGGGGGTGATGCATTGGAAGGGATGAAAGGACAACAGAGAGGAGTGGAGAGGGGAGGGGAGTGGAGGTGGCACCTACTGGAGGTGGTGGAAATTGGGGAGAATTCCCCCTTCCATCTGTATTCACTTATCACTTGCCAACATGTTCTTCCCCCTCCCTCTCTTTCCCCCAACCCTTTATTGAGACATCTACCTATTTCTTGCCATTCCTGATGAAGGGTTTTGGCCCAAAAAGTCAGCTATCTTTTGGCTTCCATGGATGCTGCCTGACCCACTGAGTTCCCCCAGCATTCCATGTTTAACTGCATGCCAATGCTAGTCCCAAAAAAGGCAAAGGCGGTGATCTTGACTTCAAAATTTATAATCAGTCCTTCATCATTACTGCATTATAATCCAGACCTCACTATGGGAGCACCTTCACCACAATGACTCTGGGATTCAATGAGGCAGCTTATCATACATTCTTAAAAGTAATAATACTAGACAAAAATGTTTTAAATGTTTTCTTCCCGAAAAAAAAATTGGGGATGAAGTTAGACAAGTTCAAGCTGAACACCAAGATAATTTCAGATTTGCTGTATCACATAGGAAGATGGAGAAACATTAAGTTAACTTTTATGAATTTAGCAAGTTTATTTGCATAATGATGCTGACACATTGGATTAGTTCAACTGACCTAAAAATGTTGTACCACTGATTTTCGTTTTGTACTCAGCATCTGATGCCTCTCATGTCAGTGTCCAACAACAGTCGGCCAGCATTGGTGGATTCCATTTGCCATGCTATCACTTTTCCATGGCTGTAATGTTCTGATGAAACCTTTCACTGTGTTCTTCACTGACTGCACCAATGTCAGCAGGGAAGAAGTCTAAACGCGAATGCAGGAAATGAATTTTCAATGAAATGTTGCACTTTATGGTTGAAGTAGACTTAAAATATTACAGAGAAACTCAAAAATAAGTTATATCTGAAAGCATGCTATAAGGTAGGACATTTTTAGGTCAAAATCCACAAAATACACCCAAAAATGTTCAGGAAGAAAAAATATTCATTGTTCAGTGTTATTGATGGGTTTTGCTTACAGTATATCTTAAGAAATTAATAAATAAACAAAAATAATATTTCCAGTAACTGGAGTGCAGAAGCTTGAGTTGTATTAATGTTCAGATACATTTTGCAGCTCAGATCAGTGCAAACCTGATGGATTAAACTCAGCCTCGGACCTCTGCTGACCAGTTGGCCTGATGCGAGTTACAACTCTGAAGACTGTATTTTTGCATGATAAGCATCTTCAATATTGGCTCAGGCTCTGTCACAGAATACAAAGGTGTCTTTGTATGACTAGTTGAGAGAAGGACTTGATCTCTGTTACTGTCCTTTGTACTGGAAGCATGCAATCTATGGATAGGTTGCAGAAACTGCTGCCTTGAATTTATTTGTATCATCTTGTTAAGAGCATCTGCCAGTAAATTTCAATACTGACCTTGAAGGAGAAGATTAAATCTACAAGTTTAATTAAAATAGGCTGAGTGATATCGGGTGCATAGTTCTTCAGCGTGGAAAAGGAAGAGAACTGACTTGCCAAGCATTTCCACTTCCATTCCATCACCTCCTTCTCGGGGGTGCCCTCTCGTCTCCATGTCAGGAGTTCCCTGAACATGGGTGTGATCTTGTCATTAATATAAATACAGAGACTTAAAAGACGACAGATTGGTGGAACATGGAACCAAAAGCAGCTGGAGGAACTCGGTGGATCAGGAGGCATCTGTAGAGGCAAAAAGGCACAGTCAATTTTCTGAATTGAGACCTTTCGTCGGGTCTGTGAGATTAAAGAAATAGGGAGAGGGTGAGGCAGGAGTGGCAAATGATGGTGCATCCTGATGAGATGGGGTTGATGACACTTAGAGTATTATGTTCAGTTCTAGTCACCTCATTATCAGAGGGATGTGGAAGTTATGGAGAGGATGCAGAGGAGATTTACCAGGATGTGTCCTGGATTAAAATATGTCATGACACAAGGTTTAAGAGGTCCTCAAAATTTTGAGGCATAGATAGGGTAGACACCCAGCTCCTATTTCCCAGGGCAGGATCGGCAAACACCAGAGAACAAACAGTGTGCACAAAGTGAACGGAAGGAAGTTTAAGGGTGACATCAGGGTTAATTTTTTTTTTTACGCAGAGAGTTGTGGGTGCCTGGAATGCCTTGCCAGGGATGGTGGTGGAGGCTGAAGCATTAAGGGTATTTAAGAGACTCTTGGATGGAGGAAAAGTGGAGGGTCATGGGGTAGGGAGGGTTTAGTACTTTTTTCCCGAATATATAGGTCGGCACAACATCAAGAGCTGGTACTGTGCTGTAATGTTCTATCATAAAGGATGCCCATCATCCTGATCGTAACCTCTTGGGCTGAAGGTACAGAAAACTGAAGAGCAGCACCACATGAGGTTCAATTACAGTTTATTCGTAATGATTATCATGCACTTGAACCACCTCTCACTCACCAATCATAAACTAATATGGCTCCAAAAAGACCTGACTGCTCTCTTGATACCCACTTTTTTTTTATTGGAACTATGAATATTTATTCCATATGGTAAATTAATTTATATTATTTGAACTTTTTTTTTAAATTACAGAGTACCTGTTCAGCTGTAGCAAGTAAGAATGTCAGTACACTGTATGTATGAGAATTTGTGTTTGAGAATTTAACATTAACATTATCATTATCACCTTTCAATTGCCATCTCATTTGCAAACCTCATGCAATGTGTTTCTGGTTGATATGTAAATGATTAAAGGTCCTATGTTTCACAGGAAAGATGCAGTGTCTGCAGGAAGTGAAGAAATTTGTGATGTACAACTATAATTTTATTAGATGTGAGGCTGAATAATTATGGTGAGTGGAAGAATTAAGGATTTAAGGAATTGATCTTATTTTATGGCTTGGTTATATTTGCAGTTAGCGGTAACATTGGATTTAATTTAATTTTGACAATAGTGAAGATTACTTCGCGGCACAGTTTGTGTAGTGGTTAGTGCAGCACTGTTACAGCCCCAGTGACTTGGGTTCGAATCCTGTGCTGTCTGTAAGGAGTTTGTATGTTCTCCCTGTCTGCATGGGTTTCCTCCAGGTGCTCTGGTTTCCTCAAAATGCACTGGGGGTTGTAGGCTAATTGGGTGGCACAATACACACATTAGTCAGAGATAATAGACTGGGGAGATGGTGGCGTGATGTTCCTGTATTTCATATCTCTTCTTTGGCTTGGCTTCACGGACGAAGATTTATGGAGGGGTATGTCCACATCTGCTGCAGGCTCGTTGGTGACTAACAAGTCCGATGCGGGACAGGCAGGCACGGTTGCAGCGGTTGCAAGGGAAAATTAGTTGGTTGGGGTTGGGTGTTGGGTTTTTCCTCCTTTGTCTTTTGTCAGTGAGGTGGGCTCTGCGTCTTCTTCAAAGGAGGTTGCTGCCCGCCGAACTGTGAGGCGTCAAGATGCACGGTTGGAGGCAATATCAGCTCACTGGCGGTGATTTAAATACAAAACACCCTATGTGATTTTTTTAAATCCCCCTTCTATAAAGCCTTTGAATCGCTCAATCAGGAAAGACTGGGCATAGCTGGAGAAATGTCTCCATCTTGTGTTTGCTTTGTGGTGGTGTGCATGGTATGACCTTCATAAGCAGGGGTGCCACAGATCCCTTCTCAGTGCACTCCTATATTAAGCAAGGCTAACAACTTATTCCAGCATGTTGCCTGTCTTTCTCTTTTCCATATTTCTTTCTTTTCATTGGTTTAACATAAGCAAAAAGCAAATGATAAAGTAGATTAATATTAAATGGAAAGATAAAAAGATACATGCTCCGAATTTAAAATTCAAACCCTACCCTATGAGAGTTACTGGCCAAGTTAAGAAATCCACTAGATAGTAATATTTATGGGATCATGAGGAAAAAAAAGACCAAAAATAATTGATGTACATTTTGAAAATGCAGTAAAACCTCATTAGAACGCGGTAGTTGGGGTCCAAGATTTCATACCGTGTTACAGCCAAGTCGCTGAACAAATGCATATATGTTATGATTCAGGAAGCAGGAAAAGAGAATACTGTGACTCAAACCCTATAATAAGACCTTTAAGACCTTTAAACTCTACATATTAACATACACATCTTGTAAGTGTGTCATAAGAGACTGTCTTTGAGTTTGTGGCTGCTAGTCACTGTTAGCCTGGCACCCTAAATCAATGTTCGGGGTCCAAATTCTGCGGATTAATGAATCGCGTTCTAACGAGGTTTCAATGTAAATAAGAAAAGGACCCCAGAGAGAAAGAAAATTAAGATCCAGTAACAGAACACCTAATTTTTATCTAGAGGCAGACGTGCCATCACATCCACAACCATTGAGTGTGAGTGGGAGGGACGGCATCTTCCCATCTCAGCAAAATGGCCCTTCTAGCCATGAAGGAAGCATGTCAGTATTAAATCCATTGGCCCCACTCACTCCAAAAACAGCAATGGAAGGTGTACTGACACCAGCGGTGCAAGTATAAGACAGCTTTAATAAATATGTACACTATTATTCGTAATAGTGATCCTTGCAGAGATCCTTGTCTCTCTGCAAGACAAACCTGGAAGCCTAGACTGTAGCTCTGGACTGCTTTATATACAAGGTCACCGGGGTGACCCCTGGTGACCTAGTGGTGTAATTACATATCACCACATTCACCCCCTCTTTAAAAAAATTATTTCCCCCAGCCACCCACCCCCCCCCCACCTCCCCCCATCCCCCCTCAGTCCTCCTTCCCTTGTTTGTAAGTTTATGTCCAAAATTTTTTGTGGCTTCCATTGCCTTCTGGACCTCCTTGGTGCGGTCTGCTTTTCTTGGTGGAGGTGTGGGAGTGGGAAGTACTAGATGGCCATGTGGCTATGTGGGCTGGGGATCCTCTTGTATGAGATGAGGTACTGCCATCAAGTCTAGGGTGGTGATATTTTGTGGGGCGAGCAAACCCAGGGTCCTGATTTCTGAGGTGGGTGGTATAGTCCTCTGGGGTGACTCGATGGACGACTGTTCTAGTGACTGCTGCTGAGCTCCTTGTTGATCCATAGACATCTGTGTTTCCTACGTGTTGTTCACACATCCGGTCGGCGCAAGATCCCTGGTGGCCACTGAGTCTTCTCTTCCATCTGGGAATGTGACGAAGGCGTACTGAGGGTTCGCGTGCCTCAATTCCACTTGATCCACCAGCGGGTCCGCTTTGTGGGGTCTGCAGTGCTTCCAGAGGAGAACAGGTCCCGGTGTCATCATCCATTTAGGCAGCACTGAGCATGTCGTGGCTTTCCTTGTGAAAGAAAAAATACGTCATGCGGGATCATATTAGTGGTAGTACACAACAAAGAATGTATAGAGTGTAGGGCTTCTGGCAACACTTCTTGCCATCTAGTAACAGGCAGGTCTTTTGCTTTTAAGGTCAAGAGGATCATTTTCCAGATAGTGGCATTTTCCTTTTCGATTTGTCCATTCCCTGGGATTGTAACTTGTAGTGCGGCTGGTAGTAATCCCTCTCTCGTGCAGGTACTGCTGTACTTCTGCGCTCATGAACGCAGCTCCCCTGTCTGTGTGTATGTAGTTTAGGTACCCAAATATGCTGAAGATGGGTTGGAGCCATTTTATAACAATGGCTGCTGATACATCAGAACACGGGATTGCAAAGGGGAAATGGGAATATTCATCTATTATGTTTAGGAAATAGACATTTCTATTATTGGATGGGAGTGGGCCTTTCAAATCGAGCCTGAGGCGCTCAAAAGGTTTGGTAGCTTTTATCAGGGTGGCTTTGTCTGGCCGGTAAAATTGTGGTTTGCATTCTGCACAGATGGGGCAGCTCTTTTCTCTGACCTCACTTCCTCTACCGAAAATGGGAGGTTTTGGGTTTTAATGAAGTGAAACAGTCTAGCGACCCCTGGGTGGCTCAGCTCGTTGTGCAAGCTCTGAAACTAGGACGTGTGGTTAAGGATGGCACAAGTGCCTCTGGACAGCACGTCCAGGGGCTCGTTGAGTCTCCAGGGACGGTATAGAATGTCATAGTTAAATGTAGACAATTCTATCCGCCAGTGCAGGATTTTGTCATTCTTAATACTCCCCCTGTTCTGGTTATCGAACATAAAAGCCACAGACCATTGATCCGTGACAAGGGTGAAGTGTTTGCTCACCAGATAATGTCGCCAGTGCCTTACTACTTCCTCAATGGCTAGGGCCTCCTTCTCTACTGCTGAGTGTCTTGCCTCTGACCCCTGTAGGGCTCGTGAGAAAAAGGCCACCGGTCGTCCGTCTTGGTTTAGGGTGGCTGTCAGAGCCACATCGGATGCATCCATTTCTACTTGAAATGGGATCGACTCATCTATGGACCGCATGGTAACTTTAGCGATATGGTCCCTAATGTCCCTGAATGCTCTGGTGGCTGCTGGGCACAGTGGGAAAATTGAGGCTTTTATAAGTGGGCAGGCCCTGTTGGCGTAGTTGGGGACACATTGGGTGTAGTAAGCAAACAGTCCCAAACACCTTTTTAGTGTTTTCAGCATGTGTGGCACTGGGAGGTCTAGGAGAGGGCGCATACAAGCTGGGTCTGGGCTAATTTCCCCATTCTGTACTATGTAGCCCAGGATTGGCAGCTTCCTGGCGCTAAAGACGCATTTGTCCCTGTTGTATGTTAGGTTTCTTTCCTCGGCTGCCTGGAAGAAGCGTTTTAAATTCGTGTCATGATCCTCCTGAGTGTGGCCACAGATTGTCATGTTGACTAAGTAGGGGAACACCGCTTTCAGTGGGAACTCATCTACTATTCGGTCCATTTCTCTCTGAAACAGGGACACTCCATTGGTGACACCGAAGGGGAGTCACAGAAATCGATACAGCCTGCCGTCTGCCTCAAATGCCGTGTAAATGCGATTGCTGTTTCTAATGAGCAATTGGTGGTATGCTGCCTTCAGGTCTATGGTGGAGAACACCTTGTACTACGTAATGTTATTGACCATGTCTGCTATGCATGGCAGGGGGCAAGCATCTAGTTGTGTAAATTTGTTGATTGTCTGGCTGTAATCCACTACCATGCACAGTTTTTCTCCTGACTTTACTACAACCACCTGGGCTCTCCATCTCTATGATGCCCTCCTGTAGTAGCCTGTGGACCTCTGTCCTAATGAAGGCTCCATCCCTCCTGCTCTTTGTGGCTATTGGGCTATTGGTGTGCATACTGGGGTCAGGTGTGTGAACAGCAGAGGGGGTTCTATGTTCAGGACAGACAGGCTGCAGTGTTGTTTCTTCGCAAGGCATAGTGGGGGGTGAGGCCCGTTGTGGACTATTGTAATGCTTTCTAACTGGCACTGAAAATCTAACCCCAATAGTACTGGGGCACAGGGGTGAGGGAGTACTAGTAATTTGAACCCTTCGTAATTTGTGCCCTGGATTTCTAGAGTAACCCTGCAAAACTGTTTTACCTCAGCCGCAAGGCTGCTGGCTGCTAACAGGATCGTGTGGGGAGGGCAAGGCGGTTAACTAACCCCATGTCAATAAAACTTTCAGTGCTTCCACTATCTATTAAGCAATTTACCCTCACATCATTAATTTTGATGCACACAGTGGCATCAGATAAATTATGTGAACTCGCCTGATTCATGCGTAGGGAAGCAAGTCTGGTGTATCCTTCGTGTCCTTCCATCCGATAGTACTCGGCGTCATATTCATCTCCTGACGACTGTGTCCTCTGCTCTGTAGCATTTGTCCAAGATGGCCGGCTGCACATGGCATTCTTCTTCTTCTGTTTGTCTGTGGAGAAAGAAGAGCTTTCCCGCCTCTCATTAGCATGAGAATGGGCCTTGTCTGTGGCCTTGGGACTTCTGTGGACTTTTGCATAATGCCCACGTTTTCCACAGTTGGAGCAGACATTTTCTCTGGCAGGACAGAGGGTTCTCGGGTGCTTTCTTTGTCCACAGAAAAAGCACTTGGGACCCTCAAGGTGTGCTGCTGCTGTGAATTCCTGTGAGGCAGCATACTTTTCTTTTCGTGGGGTTAGAGTCCAGCAGTGTGACGTTTGTCCCAGCCCCAGGGTCCTGTGTGTACTCCTCCAATTCTTTCCTGGTGCTTTCTAAAGCTTCTGCAATAGTCTCTGCCTCATCTAGCCCCACCGTTCCTTTCTCCAGCAATCAATGTCTTGTCTCAGTGGACCGTATGCCTGCAACAATTCTCTCCCTAATAAGGTCCTCCGCATAATCCTGAGCTGATACTGCTTTAAAGTTGCAGCCTCTCTCTTTCAGAGAGAGTATAAAGTCTCTGACAGACTCCTTTACTTCTTGTGACCTGGTCATGAGCCTGTACTGGGAGTGGAGTTCACTATGGCCCCTTACTGTAATGCCTCTGTAAAGAGCTCATTGCCTCTTGGTAGGACCTGTATCCAGGATAAGGGATTAGGGGTGGTCTCCCAGCTGCACTAACAGCAGCATTAATTGCTCTTTATCCGATGCCTCAGCACCCTCCACGTAATTCAGAAAGCATCTCTGCCAGCGGCCGAAGTACGTGCCGGCTCCGGGATTTCTGGGGTCGATCTCCAGCCTGTCTGGTCGCAGCACATGGCTAAGCCACAGTCTCTGGTCCCTTAGATAATGCGGGAGCACCCCGGGGATCGTTCCCGGTCTCCACGTGGTCTCTGGGTCTAGGTGTAACACCTAGGGGTACTGGGAGCTAGAGCCTCTGTGGGGCTTGTGTCTACTGGAGGAGTAACCTGGGTGCTTGGGCCTGTTGGCTGAGTCTCTGGCTTTGGGACATTTGCAGCGGGCTTAGGGGAGATCCCAGCCGTAGCATCAGGTCTCTGTAGTACTGGGGAAACTGCTGCTGGGGGAGTGATGGTAGCGGTGTCTGCTTTCCCTGGCTCTGGAGAGGTTGGGAATTCTGTACATACGTGGTGATCAGGAGCACGACTTGTGGAGACCGCGCTTGTAGTGGCCCCTTTCTGATCGAACCGGGGTTTAGGGTCTGCGGTGCCTGTAGCGGTGAACCCACAAGCAGGCAGGGCTCTTGGCCTTTTCTTACCTGCCCTATCGTACTTCTGTGGTCTTCCCTGCATTCTACAAAGTACCTTCCTCATTACCATATTTCTTTGTTTCATGTCGTCTCTTAATTCTATTGAGTCTATGCTGGCTTTCAAAGCCATTCAATTCTTGCATAGTGAAGCAGGAAAGACTGCAGATGCTGTGATTGTAGTAAATTCACAAAATTGCTGGAGAAATTCAGCAGGTCCCACAGCATCCATAAAGAGGCAAAGATATCTTCACCATGGATATCCAATCTCTCTACTCCTCCATCCCCCATACTGAAGGCATCAAAGCCCCCCATTTCTTCCTCAACAACGCACCCAACCAGTCCTCTTCTACCATAACCGTCCTCCACTGGTGGAACTTGTTCTTAAAATCTTTCCCTCTCAGAGGCAAAATGTTCTGTCCTCAGAAGAGATCAGATCTTTGTCCCCCTTCACCCATACTTCAACGTGTTCTGTGCACGCCATGATGCCAAACTCTTCTTCTGACGTCTCCTTCTCCATGCTCACTTCTTCCACTGGATGCTCCATATCTCCCTCCTCTGTAGACCCCTTCTCTCACCACAAACCTTCTTCCATCTCTTTGGAATTTTGTTCTGGCCTTCTCTAGATCTCTGTATCTCCAACTGCTGCTGACCCATCTGGACTACACCACTCCCCTCATTTATTCTAATCTCACCCCCTCGGAATGCTCTGCCCTCCATTCTCTCCACAACAATCCTAACCTCGCTATCAACCCCACAGACAAGAGTGGCGCTGTTGTGGTCTGGCACCCTGACCTCTCCCTTCCCAAGGCCAAATACCAGCTCTCAGAGACCTCCTCTTACCATTTCATCAGACTCCACCAAGAAACAGTTGGTCTGTGCATGAAATCATAGACAGATATGTCAGCATGGGAATGGGGTAGGCAATTGAAATGTGTTACCGCTGGGAGATCTCTGCAATTAAAGCAGACAGAAGCAAGGTGCTCAACAAAGCGATCTGCTAGTTTGCATCCAATCTCTCCAATGTAGTAGAGTCTAAAGCAGGAGCACTGGATGCAGTAAATTACCCCTACAGATTTACAAGTAATCTTTCACTTGGTAGGACTGTTTGGAGCCTTGAATGGTGGTGAAGGAGGAGATGTGGGTGCGAGTGGAGCATTTTCATTGGGCACAAGCATAAGTACCAAGGGGATAATTGACAGAAAGGGAGAAGCGGTCCTTGTGGAAGGCAGTAACGGGTGGAGAGAGGAAGATGAGACTGCTGGTGAGATCATGTGTTAAGGGGTGGAAATTATGGAGGATGATACGTTGGATGCAGATGCTGGAGTGGTGGAAGGTAAGGACAAGAGGAATCTTGCATCGGGGGTGGAGGGAGTCAGCGCAGATGTGTGGATAATGGAGGAAATCAGATGAAGGCCAAGTTCACTCAACCTATCCTCATAAGGCAAACTCTCCAATCCAGACAGCATCCTTGTGAGTATCCTCTCAATAGCATCCACATCCAGTAATGAAGTGACCAGAACTGAACACAATATTTCAAGTGGAGTCTAACCATTGTCTTGTATAGCTATAATATTACCTGAAAAGCTATTAAACACGGGTAATGAAGGCTAATACTCCATACACCTGCTAGCAACACTATCAACCTACGCAACAGCTTTGAGTGTCCTATGAACATGGACCTCGAGATCTCTCATGCTTGTCCACACTGCTCAGAGTATTGAGCGCTTGTTATGGTGTTATTGGCAGCTGTACTCTGCCACTTGCAGCAAGCCTTGTTGCAGTTCATCCATGTAGATTGGAATGAGTCTACACTATTAATGAAAACTGTACAAATTCCTGTACCACCACTCCAGAACTGCTTTTCTCAATACCTCAGGTGCAGTACATGGATGATGCTTGTGTATTAATGTGTTTAGAAGTTAAACATGGCATCATTTATTAATTTAATGATATGCAAGAGAGAATGGGCTTTAAACTCCACACCTGTAGATCAAATTATCTCTACCTACCAACCCTCAATGAGCACCATCATGTCCCATATATCAGGAGATAGAAACATAGAAACATAGAAGATAGGAGCAGGAGTAGGTCATTTGACCCTTCGAGCCTGCTCCGCCATTCAACGAGATCATGGCTGATCTTAAAGTTCAGTACCCCGTCCCCGCCTTCTCTCCGTAACCTTTAATACCCTTCTACTGAAGAAATATATCTAATTCCCTCTTAAATATATTTAATGAACCTGCCTCTACTGCCCTCTGTGGCAATGAATTCCACAGATTCACCCCCCTCTGGGTAAAGAAATTCCCCCTCATCTCGGTCCTAAATGGTTTGCCTATTATCCTCAAACTATGGCCCCGGGTTCTGGATTTTCCCATCATTGGAAACATCCCATCTGCATCCATTCTGTCCAGTCCTGCCAGAATTTTATATGTCTCTATGAGATCCCCTCTCAATCTTCTAAACTCCAGCGAGTACAATCCCAATTTGCGCAATCTTTCCTCATAAGTCATTCCTGCCATTCCAGGGATCAGCCTGGTGAATCGCCTCTGCACTCCCTCCATTGCAAGAACATCCTTCCTTAGATAAGGTGACCAAAACTGCACACAATACTCCAGGTGGGGTCTCACCAAGGCCCTGTACAGCTGCAGTAAGGTATCCTTGTTCCTATACTCAAACCCTCTTGATATGAAGGCCAACATACCATTTGCCTTTTTAACCGCCTGCTGTACCTGCATGCTCGCCTTCAGAGACTGATGTACAAGTACCCCTAGGTCTCTCTGCACTTCCCCATCTCTTAATCTATTGCCATTCAAATAGTAATCTGCCCTCCGGTTTGTATTACCAAAGTGGATAACCTCACATTTATCCACATTGTAGTGCATTTGCCATGTATCTGCCCAGCCCCTCAATTTATCCAAATCACACTGGAGCTTCCTGACCCCCTCTTCCGTGCACACAATCCCTCCTAGCTTAGTGTCATCTGCAAATTTGGAGATATTACATCCAATCCCCTCATCCAGATCATTAATGTAAATTGTGAACAGCTGGGGGTCCCAGTACAGATCCCTGTGGTGCCCCACTGGTCACCGCCTGCCACTCAGAAAATGAGCCATTTATCCCAACTCTCTGTCTTCTACCTGCCAGCCAGTTATCAATCCACATCAATACTTTGCCCCCAATCCCATGAGCCTTGATTTTGGAAGCCAGTCGTTTATGTGGGACCTTATCGAAGGCCTTTTAGAAGTCCAGGTACACCACATCCACTGGCTCTCCCCCATCTATTTTACCTGTCACCATTTCAAAGAATTCCAATAGATTTGTCAAGCACAATTTACCTTTTGTAAATCCATGCTGACTCCGTCCGCTCCCTTCTCTGCTAGTCATATGCTCCGCTATTACATCCTTAATAATGGATTCCATCATTTTGCCCACTACTGATGTAAGGCTCACCGGCCGATAATTCCCCACTTTTTCTCTACCCCCCTTTTTAAATAGTGGGGTAACATTAGCTACCCTCCAATCCATGGGTACTGATCCTTAGTCTATCGAGTTCTGGAAAATAATTCTTAAAGCATCTGCTATCTGAATGGCCACTTCCTTGAGTACCCTAGGATGTAGATTATCAGGCCCTTGGGATTTATCTGCCTTCAATCCCATCAATTTCCCCAAGACCATGTCCTTAGAGATACTGATTTCTTTCAGTTCCTCCCTTGCATTAGTCTCTATGTTTCCCAAAATCCTTGGGAGGTTATTTGTATCCTCTCTTGTAAAAACAGAACTAAAGTAAGAATTTAATTGGTCTGCCATTTCCTTATTCCCCATTATATATTCCCCTGATTCCGACTGCAAAGGACCTACTCTGGATTTCACCAATCTTTTCCTCTTGACATATTTATAAAAGCTTTTGCAGTCGGTTTTTATATTTGCCGCAAGCTTACTTTCATAATTTATTTTTGCTCTCTTGATTAATCCCTTTGTGATCAATGCCCAAGAAGTGTGTGGTAACCTTTCTAAATGACTATCGACCAGTGGCATTCTCATCAACAGGGAAGACATGTTTTGAAAGGCTGGTGTTGAAGCATATCAGCTCCTGTCTGAGCAGCGACATGGATCCATTCCAATTTGCCTATTGTAGGTATACAAAGATTAAAAGAGAGGCGTGGTTGAACATTGGACCACTGGAAAACTACACTGGAGCGATAGTAATGGGGGACAAACTAATAAGTCTTTTGCTTCTGTCTTCACTGTGGAAGGCACCAGAAGTGTGCCAGAAGTTCGAGAGTGTCAAGAGGCAGACGTGTGGGTAGTTGATATTACCAATGAGAAGGCCCTGGGAAAATTGAAAGGTCTGAGGGTGGATAAGTCCCCTGGACCAGATGAACTGCACCCCAGGGTTTTAAAAGATGAAGCTGAAGCATTGGTGGTCTCTTTCAGGAATTGCTAGATTATGGAGGACTGGAAAATTGTACATGTCACTCCATTCTTTGAAAAAGGAGGGAGGCAGAGACAGGAAATTATAGGTCAGTTAGCCTGACTATGGTGGTTGGTAAGATTATATAATTATTATTAAGGATGATACTTCAGCTTTCTGGGAGGCACACAGTAAAATCAGTATGATTTCTTGAAGGGGAAATCTTATCTAACAAACCTATTGGAATTATTTGAGGAAATAACAGGAAAAACAGATAAAAGAGAGTTAGTGGATGTGGCTTCTCTGAATTTTCACAAAGGCCTTTGACAAGGTGCCACACACGAGGCTGCTAAGCCAGATAAGGTATTGTGGAATATACTAGCATGGATAGAAGATTGGCTGCCTGGCAGGAGGCAGAGGGTAAGGATAAAAGGGACCTTTTCTGAATTAGGTTATTTGGCAAATCGAGTCCACCCTGTCATTCCAACATAGCTGATGTTTTTTTTCTCCTCTCCTGCTTTCACCCATAACCCTCGATTCCCTTTCTGATCAAGAATGATTCTGCCTACACCTTGAATATTCCCATGACTTAGCCTCCACGGCCATCTGTGTCAACAAATTCTACAAATTCCTCCTCTTCTCTGCTCTGAAGGGACTTTTTGTTTATTCTGAGGCCATTCCCTCCGGCCCCAGACTCAGAGGAAATACTCTGTGTGAAGAAGTTTCCCTTCATGTTTGATTCTCCTCATCTCACCTTTCACCCTTAACCCACCACACCATAACATTCCATTTTTTGGTGCAACGTTTGCATGCTGTTTGCTGAGAGAGTGACATTTGCCTCAATTACCAATAATGTCAGATCCACATGATGCTGATGGTTTACATTTTAATGATTGAAAATAGCGACAGATCACGAAGACCTCTGCCATTATTACTGGTCCAATTTGTACTGCCACTTGCAAGAAGAGAAATTCCCTCATCTCCACCCTCGTCACGCACGCAACATCCTGTTTGTCAGAGTTCGATCACCTCTCCCATTCCCAGCTTTTGAATCGACAAAGTTTTCACCGAGTCAAAGGTTTCTCAGGTGATGAATTGTACAAAATTAATGTTGCCTACGCTGCTCCCCAGTCTCTTGCGGTCCTTTCTCAGAGAGTGAGTTCAACTATTTAAAACCATGAAAGCAGCTCAAGCATGGAAGACAAAGAAATGCTTTTTCCCCCAACCACTGCCCGCCACCCACCAAACATCAGATTTAATGTTAAGTTTCATTTTATCCAGGAATTGGGCAACTTGCGGTTTCAGAGTTCTAGGCTGCATGGGTATATCATGCGATAAATCATGAGAAATTTCCTCAGCATCATGAAGCAAATGCAGTCTGTTTCCTTTGAACCTTTTTGTGTTGATTCCAAGCTGCAGGGGGGAATGCGTTATATCGGCCCTGAAGTGAAAACAGCATTCATCAGCAAATAGCAGCTTGACGTTCCTCCATCTTGTATAGCATTTCTACAAAAGTCGGTCGTTGAGCAGGATCCTTGCTCCAACAAGTCAGCATGACATTGTAGACCTAAATAACAAATGTGAAAAAGAAGTTCTCACTGCAGTGACCAGAATATCAAAATGAACTCCAGTGGGAGTCTGAATATGATTGATGAGTAAACAACAGTTTGTGTGGGGTGATGTTTGTTCAGCTGTTAGCTCCTTGGTTATAAAAGGCAGAAGAGCTGTTGTTTAGATGAAATATCCATCAAGCCCATCCCTGTTGTTTGGATGAAATATCCATCAAGCCCATCCCTCAACTGTCATCATTTTCCCTTTACTTTTCAGATTCCCTTTTGCATTTGCTTCTACGAGCTTTGCAATCTGTGTTGCAGATTATAATTCACTGCATCAGGCATATTCTCCACTTCACCCCCACCACCCCACCTCTTAAAATTCATAGAGTATCAGCAAGCTGCAGCTTTCATTTCCTCCCAGAAGTGCACCACTGTGGCAGGACATACACTGCCCACCCGGATGCTGTTTTTTCTTGCTGGGACATTTCAGAAGATGCGAGGGGCCAATCCCATTGCTGAGGTCCTGGAGTCCCCATGAAAATGCTGAAAACAAGTTCAGCAAGTATCGAGGGAAGAGAAACAGATTAAGGAAGGAGACCCTTCATCAGAAGTGGAAAGGAGACAAAAGAAGCTTGTCGCACTGCATGGAGGGTGGGGGGAAGGGGGAGCTCAGAGAGTGTAAAACTGGAATAAAGTGGAAACCAGATTAGCTGGTCAATGAGTGAATGGGAAAAGTTTGAGTGTGTGAAAACATAAGCAGAAGCATGTGGGTTGACAAACAAAAACTGCAGCTGCTGGAGTCGAGCAAAAATTGAGCTGTGAGAGGAACTCAGTGGGTCAGGCAGCATCTGTAGGTAGAAACGATCAGTCAACATTTTAGGTCAGGACTTTTAATTGAGATTCAAAGAAAGCGCCAAGAAAAGGTCCTGACCTAAAATATTGACTGACTATTCTATTCAAGGATGCTGCCTGACCTATTGAGCTCTATCAGCTTCTCGGTGTCTGGTGAAGAAGGTGGGATCCTATCAGGAAGATAGGGTCATAAATAGAACTTTTGGCAAAGTATTGAGTACAGGAGTTAGGATGTTATGGTATAGTTGTTTAAGATATTGGTGAGGCCAAATTTGGAATACTGTGAGGAGTTTTCATCACCAATTTACAGGAAAGATCTCAATAAAATTGAAAGAATGCAGAGAAGATTTACTAGGATGTTGCCGGGACTGAGTTAGAGGGAAAGGTTAAACAGGTTAGGACTTTATTTCCTAGAGTGTAGAATAATTAGGGGAATTTTGATAAGAGAATTTTGAGGGGTATAGATAGAGTAAATGCAAGTAGGCTTTTCCTACTGAGGTTAGGTGAGATACAAACCAGAGGACATGGATTGAGGGTAAAAGAGGAAAAGTTTAGGGAGAACATTAGGGGGAACTTCTTCATGCAGAGTAGTAGAGTATGGAATGAGCTTGACAGCTGAAATGGTGAATGAGAGCTCAATATTAACATTTAAGAAAAAATTGGACAGGTAAATGGTTGGGATTGGTATGGGTGAATCTCAATGGGATTGTGGGAAGGGTTAAGGGAATTAAATGGCTAGTAAACAGAAGTTCTTTCTTCGACCCACAGACAAAGGGGTGGATTCAGCAAAGCAGCCATCCACTCTACTGAATGCAGTAGATAGGGTTGGATAAGGGGCACACGAAACTCTACCTTACCTGGAAGGTATGTGTGTGACCCTGGATGGAGGTGAGCGAGGAGATATAAGGACAAGTTGCACTCATTCTGCAGTTGCAACAGGATGTGGAAGGTTGAGAGGGAGGGGAAAGCAGACCAGGGATTCACAGAGAGATTGTCCCTGTAAAGAGCAGAAAGGTGGGATCACATTGAGGTTATCTCAAGAACATTCCTCATTGCACTCCTCTCTTGGCAAATCATTATTTTTTTATAGATAAGAGGACCTTAACTGCATACACTGGTCTAGGGAGCGTGCCAGCAGCCCCTTTTTACTTCAAGTTCAAAATCTGACCAATCCCCACATTTTTAATTGGCGTAAATTTGATTGCTAAACTCTTGGCATATGGATAGGAAATGTTTACATGCCAAAGGTGAAATATAATTGCAAGTTGCTCTTGTTTTGCACCCTGCTAAACATACAGCTCCAAATGTCACATCAGATTTTTTTCCACATACAACTGGGTTGTGAGGTCATCAGATACACCAGATTAAGACCCCACTGTGATAGTACAGATTCTATCACCAATGTGTATATGTACAGATGGTAGTGTAGGATGACTGTGATTGGCTGAGAGGGTAGTCACACCTACTGACAGGTTTTAAAGGATTGCTCCTAGCCAGACCAGGTCATTCTGGACTGGTCAACCTACTTGTGATATGCTTAGTTAATAAAAGCCTTGGTTTGGATCAACAAGTCTTTGGTTCTTTCAACGCGCTCTACACCCACAACACCTTCTCGTTAATCAGGAGCTTATAGCAGCACCTACACTTCCTAAAGCGGCTAAAGAGGGGAAGGCCCCCTTCTTGGCAACTTTCTACTGGTGTGACCTGCCTGAAAAACATCAGACCAGAAGACTATACAGAGGATGATTAAAACAGCCAAGAGATCACTGGGGTTTCCCCTTCCTCTTTAGACGACATTTACTGGAAGTATTATCTAAACAGGGCTCAAGAAATTATGGAAGACCTTTCCATCCAGCACACAGTATCGTCAACACACCATCATCAAGAAGATGGTACAGAAGCATCAAAACCAGGACTGCCAGGCTAGAGAATATCTTCTTCATAATCAGTATCCAGTAACTGTGAAAATCATCCCAAATATTTATATATATTCATTTTAATTATTTATATAGTGTATTGGGTGTTTTTGTCAAGTCAAGTTTTATCATCATCTGATTGCTCAAGTACAACTCGAGGAAACAGCATTCTCTGTTCCTCGGTGCAAAACATGCAGACACACAACCAGTCATAAACCACAATCAGATATGTACGATTGTATGTACTGTGTATTGTGTGTTTATGTGTTTTGGGTCCCATACATACAGTCAGATGATAAATAACTTGAATTTTAATGTGAATCAAGGGGCATCCACCTGCTTTAATGGCCTGGATGGCAATAACAGGAATAAATCTTAAGGGCTGCATTTAAATAGTCAATGTTATTGAAGATCTCTGCAGGCTTGAACCTTCCTATTTTACCCATACTCCTTATCTGACCATCTTAAATCAAATAAACAATCCTTCACTTACAAAATTTCAGTGACAAGATGGAGTTAAATATGATTTTCATTTTGCAGTCTTCTGCCGGAACACCTGAGGTCTTGGTCTTCATTTGACCCTAAAGTTTGAAGATTTTTTTCCACTGCCTCTTACCTCACTTGGACAGTCCTGGGGTTTAGGTAAACGACTGGTTTTCAGGACTTCAAGCATTTGGAAGACCATATGTCTTTGTTTATCTGAACCAATCATTCTCTGAAACTCCTTTAATAAAAGAAAAGAAAAGGAAAGGATTATTGCGCTTCCCAGTATTTTTCTTTTGCTCCTACTAGTGAAGCAGGTTGACATGTTCAACTTCCTCACTCAAACCAGTCTGATTTAGACCCATCAGACTGTCTCCAAGACCAACTCATTCTTTCCCAAGACTTAAAAATGAGAATCCAGAATTTCCTGATACAATTAAAATGTTCATATCCCCACCATTATTTATTGAACTTTGATGTGTCGAGGGATCTGAATGTCATCATGTAAGATTACATAAATTTAAAACAGAGATGTGGTAAAATTTCTTTAGTCAGAGTGGAACTTGTTGCCAAATGTGGCGTATTTAAGGCAGGGATTGACAGGTATTTGATTAGTCAGGGCATCAAGGGTTACAGGGAGAAAGCTGGGGTGTGTGACTGAGTGGGAGGATGGATTAGCTCATGATAGAATAGCAGAGCAGACTCGATGGGCCACTGAGCCTACTTCTGCTCTTGTGGTCTTGTGAAAAGGTAAATTATGCAGGAAAGGGAATACAATGGCAATAATTATTGGGAGGGGAAATAAATACTAAAATTGGAAAGGTTATAGAAAATAAAAGTGCAGCTGCTGGGATCTGAAACAAATACAGAAAAGGTGGAGATCTGTGGAGAGGGAAACACGTCAACATTTTACTTAGACGTGAGGAATGTTCTCGTTGTCAGTCTCTTGAACAGAGCTCCCATTGTAAAATAATACTGCACTTGCACGGTTTGAACTGTGTTTTTCCATCACACCATAACCTGCAACTTTAGTTTGTGAGTTTAGTTTAGTTGCATTTAAGAATGGGTTGACTTTCCTGGAATGATGAAATCAGATAAAAGGGTTATAGATTTGGAAGTTGATTTTGACGTCATATCATTGAGGATCATCCTATCTAGATTCTTTAGTAGTTGTCTTGATGCTGCTTTGTGAGACTGCTGTGATGCTGTGTGAGTCAAGTTTCCTACATTAATACACCACTTCAGCCCAACACACAAATATATGTACAGCTGGAGAGGAAAGTGTGCTGGATGACATTGAGATTAAGGAAGAGCAAGTGTTGGATATTCTGAAAAAAATCAAGATTGATGTCCATGGGGTTGGACACATATACCAAAGGTTGTGGAGGGAATGGAGAGAAGAGATAGCTGGGGCAGTGGCTATGATCTTTGAGTCCTCTTTGACCACAGGGAGGTGTCAGAGGATTGGAAAATGGAAAATATGGTCCCCTTTTTAAAAAGGTAACAGTGAGCATCCTGGGAATTTAGACGGGTGAGTCTTATGTGAGTGGTGTGCAAACTATTGGAGAAGATTCTTAAGGATAGGATTAAGGAGCATTTGGAAAAGTATGGTCTACTCAAAGTTAGTCAGCATGGCTTTGTGAAGGGAAGATCATGCCCATGAGCCTAATTGAGTTTTTTGATGAGGTAACAAAAGAAATTGATGAAGGGAGGGCAGTAGATGTGGTGTATGTGGATTTTGATAAAGCATTTGACAAAGTCCCCCCATGAAATACTCGTTCAAAAAGTAATGAGGCATGAGATCCACAAAACCTTGGCTGTGGAGATTAAAAATTGGCTTGCATGGAGAAAGCAGAGAGTAGTAGTGGACGGAAAGTATCCTGCTTGGGGGTCAGTCACAAGTGGAGTTCCACAGGGATCTGGTCTGGGACCCCCGCTCTTTATGATCTTTATAAATTACCTAGATGAAGAGGTGGAAGGATGGGTCAATAAGTTTGCGGATGATATAAAGGTTGTCATAGATTACGAAAGGATATAGACAGGATGCAGAGTTGGACGGAAAAGAGGCAGATGGAATTCAATTCAGATAAGTATAAGGTGATGTATTTTTGAATGTCAAACCAGAAGGCTGAGTACAGGGTTAATAGTTGGATACTAAACAATGTGGAAGAATAGAGGGACCTTGGGGTCCAAATCCATACATTTCTCAAGGTTGCCACATAGGTTGATAGGGTAGTTAAGATGACCTATGGGATGCTGGGCTTCATTAACAGGGGTATTAGGTTCAAGAGTCGAGAGATCATGTTGCAACTCTATAAATCTCTGGTGAACCGCACTTGTGTTCAGGCTATGGAAGCTATGGAGAGGATGCAGAGGAGATCTACCAGGATGTTGCCTAGATTGGGAAGCGAGTCTTATGAGACAAGATTAGCAGAGCTGGGATTTTTTTATAGCAAAGAAGAATGAGAGGAGACTTAATAGAGGTCTACAAGATTATGAGAGGCATAGATAGCACCTTTTTCCCAAGGCAGTAATAACAAACACCAGGAAACATCTCTGCAAAGTGAAGGGAGGACATTTTAGAGGAGTCGTCAGGGATAAGATTTTTCCAAAGAGTGTGGTGCCTGAAATTTCTTGCCAGGCATTGTGTTGAAAGCTGAAACATTTCCGATATTTAAGATATTCTTAGACAGGCATATGGATGAAAGAAAAATAGAGGGTTATGTGGCATGAAAGGTTTAGTATTTATTTATTTTTGATAGGAATCATTGAGTACCTAAGGGCCTGCACTGTGCTGTAGTGTTCTATATTCACTCATACTAAATGCTGGGTATTGTTCATTAGGTAAAAATAAGTTAATAGCCTCTCAAAAGAACCTGAGGGGCACCATCTCAGATAGAGGGTGGCAGGTATGTAGAATGAACTGCCAGAGAGGATGGGAGAAGAGGGTATATTTCAACAGGTATAGAATGGAAAGATTCAGAGAGAAATGGGCCCAACACAGACAAATGCGACCAGTTTGGATTGACAACTTGATTGGCATAGAAAGGTTGGGCCGAAGACCTGTTCCTGTGCTGTAAAACTCAATAAAATTCTCTTAATTTTTACTTCTGTAGAAATCAGCGGTAACACAAATGGGAGAGAAGTAGAACCACCTGCCAGTTTGCAAGACAGTTGACTTATCTTCTGGACTGTGATTTAAAAAGGAAGGCCTATTGGGGAAGGATGTCCACATTTTGATAACTTGGCACAGTCTCAAGTTTTTGGTTTAACAGGCAGTAAAATCTCAAATCTGACAGTAAGAATAGAAGGGACCATTTTCTTTGTAATATTACCACTCACCATTGGTGGACTCCTGCTATGGTCGCCATATGTAAACAACTCGTAAAGCAGAACACCAAAACTCCACACATCTGACTCCCTGGAAAATTTGCTGTCAGACAGAGATTCAATAGCATACCTAGACACAAAGAACATTTGATTAAAAAAAAAATCACAGCCGAGACTTCCCTTTTAATATTGTCAAGATGACTGGCAAAACCCTCTATACTTTAAGGTTTAGAGTAGATATCATCATACTATTTATCACAGTGCAATGTTTATTAACTCTGCATTATAATTTTCCTAACTGACATGCATAAGAGCATAAGAAATAGGAGCAGGAGTCGGCCATCCGGCCCGTCGAGCCTGCTCCGCCATTCAATGAGATCATGACTAATCTGATGATGGGCTCATCTCCACCTTCCTGCCTTTTCCCCATATTGCTTAATTCCCCTACTTTGTAATAATCTATCCAACTTTGTGTTAAATATATTTACTGAGGTCGCCTCCACTGCTTCAAAGGGCAGTGAATTCCATGGATTCACCGCCCTCTGGGAAAAGCAGTTCCTCCTCATCTCTAAACTAAATCTACTACCCTGGATCTTGAGGCTATGCTCCCTACTTCCAGTCTTCCCCATCAATGGGAACAATGTACTGATCTCTATCTTATCTGTGCCTTTCATAATTTTATATGTTTCTATAAGACCCCTTTCATTTTTCTCAATTCAAGTGAGAAAAGCTCCAGACAACTCAATCTCTCCTCAAAGGCCAACTATTTCATCCAGAGAATCCACCTGGTGAACCTCCTCCGCACTTCCTCAAAAGCCAGTACATCCTTCCTCAAGTAAGGAGACCAGAACTGCACGCGGTACTCCAGATGTGGCCTCATCAGTACCTTGTGCATTTGCAGCATAATCTCCCTGCTCCTAAATTCAATCCCTCTAGCAATGAAGGCCGACATTCCATTTGCCTTCTTGATAGCCTGCTGCACCTGCAAACCAACATTTTGTGATTCATGCACTAGCTCTCCTAAGTCTTTCTGCACAACACATGCTGCAATCACTTGCCATTTCAATAACAAACTGATCTTTCATTTTCCCTTTCAAAGTGGATAACCTCACATTTACCAACATTATAATCCATCTTGCCCACTCATTTAACCGATCTATTCTCTTTGCAGATTCTCCGTATTCTCTGCACAATTTGCTTTTCCATTCAATTTAGCAAACACCAAACTTAGATTCACTACACTCTGTCCTTCTTTAGTGGTCCTAAGTCAGGCTTCAATTTAATGACACTCAAGCACAATGTTGCAGTCACTGCGATTTTGCCTAATAATTCCTTTGTTTGAAGTACAATATTTGCAACCCTGATCATAATAGACCGTGACCTGCGAACAAACTCATTGACAGTTATGCTCTTAGTGCTTCCTGGGTGGTAGAGATTGTTGGGTTACAAGGTGTTGCCAAAATTGACGATGTGTATGTCCACCATGCATTTTGTAGAACGTGTACACATACTGTGCTAGTTGTGGAGGGAGTGAATGATTATCGAGGTGAATATGTTATTGATTAAGTAAGTTACATTGGCTGAGATGAAGTTGAGCTCGAACTGGGCTGATGTTAGTTACCACAGGTGCAGTACACCAGTCAGCTATCTTTTGTGACACAGATTATCCTTCAACAGCAGTGCAAATACCATATTTGTGCAAGAACTCACTGAGCCATCTGAGGAAACCTGTCTGTCATGGATTAAATAAATCTACTCTTGAGTCCACAATACCTTCACACTGAAGCGAATACATTCTGGATGTAATGCAGCCAAACAAATGAACTGAGAGGATGATTGGGTTGTGTAAAAAGCAAAACAATGGAAGACAATGAACAAGGTTCATGAATGGAAGTGTGGGAGTGTCTACACCAGCATCTAGGTAGGTTGCTTTGAAAAGAACTGATCATAGCATGACCAGGAGCGGATGCCAACCAAATGAGGACTGATCTTACCAAAAGATTGGACTCTCTCCCGCTTCCAGAACTTTATAATAATCCTTATCTCCAGGCAGAATCTTGGTTAGTCCAAAGTCACCTATCTTAACACAGGTGTCACTTTCGACGAGAATGTTCCGCGTTGCCAGATCTCTGTGTACATATCGTTTGGAGCCAAGATACTCCATTCCCTTTCAACAAGAGCAAATGAATAAACATGAGGTTTGTAGAGCAGATGATTTTGTTTCCTTGAGATTTCATTAATATTTTAGCTGAACAAACTCCAATTTTTAATTTTAATTTGATTGTTAATTTCAAGCATGTTTTGAAGGTTTTGAGATTGAAGTGCTGGACATTGATGCAAACAATCCAAGGGAGGAATTCATGGGCTTCAAAAGTTGTCTTTAAAAAAAAAGATTTTGAGCACTTTGTTTCAGGTTTGCATTTCTGACAATTGGTAGGTTAGAGGATGGGTAAAGGCTCTATGGCCAACTGTTAAGAAGAATCTTTTAGAGAAATGGAGAATTCTTCAAGTAACAGGAAGGATAGATATCATCAAGATGTGCAGGACTTGTGACCAAAGATGAGAATGGGGGATAGGATGACTGAGTCATGAATATGTCATTCAGTTGGAAAGGAATCAGAAGCGAATCACCAGGTTGTTAGCAGAACTAAAGGCCTTGAGTTATATGGAGAGGCTTTACTCCATAGACTTTAAAAGTTTGTAAAATCATGAGGTGCATTGATAAAGTGAATGTTCACAGTCATTTTCCCAGAGAGAACAGTTCTAGAACTGAAGGGCATAGAATCAAGATGAGACAGGAGAGATTTAAGAGGGACATAAAAGGCCACATTTTCACCTAGAGGGTGAATGTATCTGGACCTCCTTCTAGGTACTGACCAGAAGAAGTTATAAAAGTTGATGCAATTACAATGTTGCAAAGATATTTGGACAGACAAATGGATATGAAGGGCTCAGAAGGAAATGGATCAAATGATGACAAATGACTGGCCCAGCATGCCAAGATGGTCAGCATAGATAAGATGAGCTGAAGGCCATTGCAAGCTGTATGACTCCATGACTATCTGAATTAACTGGGAGTCTTGTATGGAGCAAAAAGGACAAACATCTGATCTTGTATCACTTTATATTCATGTTAGGGGCTTCATGAGGCTGATACAAGGAGAATGTGGACCTGTTTGTCATTCTGCTTATAGATAGTTCCCGACTTACAACTGAGTTCTGATCTGACCGAACGGTCATACCTCGAAATGGACGTAAGACTGAAATTCACTGTATCCGTTTTATCATTTGTCACATACAACACGACAGCCACCAAGGCCAGCTCTTGCGAGAGGTTGGCCACCCCTGTCATTGGCACTATTTTCCATAGATATGCCCTTCTTTTGCTCCAAAAGTGTAATTTTTATATTTTTTTAAATGTATACAGATGTTTTTTGGTCATATGTACAGATGGTTGTAAGTTGCATAGATCGTAAATCAGGGAATAACTGTTACATGACTGCGTACTGCCCACCCAATCCTTGCAAAGGAATGAGTTTCCCAAGTGTGAAAACCTACCTTGCATATCTGAGAGGCATACAAAAAGAGTTTATTGTGATCCAGCCTGTCCCTGTTCTTTTGCAGGTAATCTCGAAGACTTCCATGTGGCAGGTACTCCATGATTAGTCTCAGATTCTTGCGTCCTGCAGAAATTAAACAACACTAATTGCACTGGAAATATAACATGGGTGTATGACATTGAATTATTCAACATGCATCATTGAAGAAAGAACAAATCTTGTGCAATACCCAAATGTGCTGGAGAAACTTAGTAAGTCATGTAGGAAGCAAAGGGTAACCAATGGTTTAGACCTGAGCCCTTCATCGAAGGATGAATAAAAAGCAGGCAGGTGCCTGAATAAAGAGATGGGGGAAGGACAGGAGGGAAGAGGGGGCAGGGGGAGGAACATAGGCCAACAGGCATGAGTTCACAGGTGGATATGAGTGGAAGAGCAGAAGAGAAAAAAGCTGAGGTGATGGAGGGAGGTGGTTGCTCGCTGAATGGAGAGGAAAGTGTTTGGAGAGCCAGAGGAATGGGGAGAGAGAGAGAGAGAGAGAGAGAGAGAGAGAGAGAGAGAGAGAGAGAGAGAGAGAGAGAGAGAGAGAGAGAGAGAGAGTGGGGGGGAGGGGGGGGGAAAGGCCTAACGGAAACTGGAGGTCAATGTTAATGCCATCTGGTTGGTGGGTGCCCAGATGGAATATTAGATGTTGTTCCTCCAATTTGCAGGAAATGCAAGGAATAAATCTTATCGATTTTGAAGGAATAAAATACATTAATTAAGAATTGTCTCATTCTCCAACCCTACGCTGCAATCTTTACCCTGACTTGCCTTTTAAATCAATGTTACCAAGCTGATCAACTTCCTCCTGCATATTTCTTCATTCAGAATCCTCGTTGTGGTCACATCAAGATGATTAGTGAATCCTTCCAGCAGTCCTTCTTCATTCAGGCACAACACAAAGTCAAATAGGTTTGCACTAAGAATGGATTTTGGTTTTGTTCCCGTTTTAGACACTTAGAACCTGGAACATGATAGCGCAGTGCAGGCCCTTCAGTCCCCGAACCTGTGCCCACCTAGGTAAACCTACTCCACAACAATCTAATTTTCCCCCTACCCAAAACCTTCTATTTTTCTTACATCCACGTGCCTATCTAAGAGCCTTTTGAATGTCCCTATTGTAACAGCCTCCACCACCATCCCCAGCAATGCATTACAGGGACCCATCACTCTATAAAATAAAAATCCCTCTGATATCTCTCTTAAACTCGTCTCCACTCATCTTACACAGATGTCCTTTAATATTTTCTATTGTTGCCCCAAGATAAAGGTGCTGGCTGCCCACCCTATCTAAGCTCTTCATAATATATACCTCCATTAAGTCACCTCTTATTCACTGTTGATCCAAAGAGAAAAGGCTGAGCTCTGTTAGCTTTGCCTCATAAGACATGTTTTCCAACCAAGGCAACGTCCTGGTAAAATCTCCTCTAAATCTCATCTTCATCCTTCCTGTCATAGGTGACCAGAACTGAATGCAAGTGTGGTCTAACTATAGAGCTGCAACATTACCTCACAGCTCTTTACTCAACACCCCAACCAAGGAAAGTCGGAATTCAGGCTATGCAAATATAATGAGCATTTCATGAGCATAATAGGGAAGGAAAAAAACATCTGATTCATCATAAATGAAAATAAATTCTCAGTCATTTATCCAAGATTTTTTGAGCATTCAGTGAACCTTTCCATGTGAGGGAGCAAATTATAAATGTGCAAATCAATTCCATGAACGTCATAAGGGAGAGTGGAACCTTTATTTAATTTGTATTTAATTTGTATTTAAATTTCTTAGATTCAATTAAAACTATGACTTAAGTTCAATTGCACAATGGATTATGAATGAAAATGCACATGCAATAATGTATTTAAAATGATTCTTTGGCACACTTGGCAAGGGATTGAGTATCAATGTAGGGACGTCATGTTAAAGCTGTACAAGGTGTGGGTGAGGCCACAACTCGAGAAATGTGCACAAATCTGGTTACCCAGCTAGAGGAAAGATAGCATGAAGATTGAAAGGGTGTAGTGAAAATTCATGGAAATGTTAACAAAACTGATAAGTTTGGCTAATAGGAAGCAGCTAGGCAGAGTGTAGTGGTTATCACGTCTACTTTACATGCAGAAGATCCTGGGTTCAAGCCGCAGACACTCTTGGGCAGCACGGTTGGTGTAGCAGTTAACAGAACCAGCAATTGAGACCAGACCAGGGTTCGAATCCCATACTGTCTGTAAGGAGTTTGTACATTCTCCCTGTGTTTGTGGCTTTTCTTTTCTTTTCCACCCATCTTTCAAAAAAAAACGCACCAGGGTGGAGGTTAATGGGGTGAAAATTGGGTGGCACAGATTCAAAAGGCCAAATTGGCCTGTTAAGGTGCTGTATGTCTAATAAGAAAAGACAGGGCTGTTGGGGCAGATTTTTCTTCAGAGGAAGGTAGCAGGAGCCAGGATCATGGCATTGTGAGTGGCTCTGGTGCCCAGAACAAGAAAAAGAATAGCAGAGCTGTAGTGTTAGGGGTTTTTAAGGTATTTCACTGTAAGGGGGATAGACAGGAACCTCTATAGCCACAATTTGAACTCTTGGTTGGTGTGTTGTCTCCCAGGTGCAAGGATCAGAGATGTCCCACAGTGGCTGTTGACAGAGGAGGGTGCACAGCCAGTTATCATAGTGCATGTAGATATGAATGATAAAGAAAAAAAATTAGGTCTGATTAACCGAATTTAGGGAGCCAGGAGATAAATTGAAAAGTGGACCTCAAAAGGTAGCAATCTTAGAATGTCAGAGTAAAAACAGAAAAATAGTTAGAATAAATATGAGGCTTCGTTAGTGGTCTGGGAGGAAGAATTGCAGATTCCTGGGGCACTGAAATGGTTCTGGGCATGGGTGCGCCAGCATAAATTAGACAATCTACACTTGGGCAGGACTAGGAATCAACAGCCATGGGGGATTGCTTGCTAGTGCAGTGGGGAGAGTTTAACAAATGTACCAGAGGGATGGGCAGCTCATGTTTAACATTAATCAGACAATAGATATCCGAGTACTCCAGGATCTAGATCACATCAGAAAGTGGCCAAGGATTGGCAAATGAAATGTAACTCTGATAAGTGTGAGGTGATGTAATTTGACAAGTCAAATTAAAGTAGGATATACACAGTAAATCAAGGAGAACCAAGGAGAGAGTGAAGGCTCAGGCTGACTGGGTCGTGAAGAAGGTGTGAGTCATGCTGCCCTTCACTGAGCAGAGTACTGAGTCCCAAAGTTGAGACAGCATGAGACATGTGTGCAAGGCAAGAAAAACACTTGTGAACTGTGTGCAGTTCTGGTTACCCAGATGTTATGAAGATGTCATTAACTTGGAAAGGCCATGGAAGAGATTTACCAGGATATTACTGGGGCCTGAGGCTTGATAAGCTGAGTGTTTATTTTCTGGAGCACAGGAGGCTGAGGGGTATTCTTAGAGAGGATTGTAAAGTCCAGTTCCCATGGTAGACATCTCTAGGATGAGAGAGCATAGATTTAAGGTGAGAGCAGAGAGGAATCTGAGGGCATCATTTTCACGCAGTGGTCCATATAGGGAACAATCTGTCAGACGAAATTTCAGAATTGGGTACAAATTTGGGCATATATGTAGATAGGAAGGGTCTAGAAGGATATGGATCAAATGTAGGCAAATGGGACCAGCCCAGATGGCTTCCTGGCCACCATAGACAGGTTGGGCTGAAGTTCCTAATCTGTGCTGTGTGACTCTCGGCTTCTAATTAAAAATAAAGTGGTTTTAGATTTTTCCTTTCGAAAATCCATAAAATCCAAGTCTAAGTAAGTGACAAAGGATCATTTTTGGCAGTGACTTTTCAGAAATAAAGTTCGAACTTTATCCACTCTTTATATCAATAACCACATCATATGTAGATGTGTGGCTGGAAATTGGGTCCATTGATCAATGTCGTTAAAAACGCTTTCTTCGATATATCTGGAGATAAACGGGATGAATTTTATTCTTCAACCTGAAAGGAGACGAGTGGAGTAATTATAATGAAATTCACTTCTGTTCACCTCGATTACACTCAGATCGGGATCATTGGTAGAGTCTCTTTCCAGGAATGCTACTTGGCTCTCCCAACATTTTTGTTTTATTTCAGATGCCAGCATCCACAAGTTTATTTATTTTCCATTTGGTTCAATATTAGTTAGTTTCTGTCCCTGCCTGACTCTAGTTCTCCATCCAAATACCTTCAGGAATTTGGAAAAACTGGAAAAAAAGCCACCCATAGCTTTCTAGGGAGAGAAATATTTAAAAAATCACCACCATTTGAAATGCCTCCTGAATTGAACTGAATGGAATTGTTTATTGTTATTTGTATTGAGATACATTGAAAGACTTGGTCCTATGTTTATCACATGGGCGGCTCATTCAGAAAGTCATGAGGCATTGGATCCAGGGAACCTTGGCTTGTAGAATTTGGAAAGTAAACTTGCATGTTGAATCAGTGGGGAAGAAGGCAAATGCAATATTGGGATTCATTTCAAGAGGAATAGAATATAAGAGCAGGGATGTGATATTGAGGCTCTTTAAGGCACTGGTGAGATCTCACTTGGAGTATCATGAACAGTTTTGGGCTCCTCATTTAAGGAAGGAGAGGGATCAGAGGGGGTTCACATGGATGATTCTGGGAATGAATACAAGGAACATTTGACAGCTCTAGGCCTGTACTCATTGAAATTTAAGAGAATAAATGGGGAGAAATCTCATTGAAACATTTCAAATGTTGAAAGGCTTGGAAAGAGTAGATGTAGAAAGGTTGCTTCCAATGGTGGGAGAGTCTAGGACAAGAGGGCACAACTTCAGGATTGAAGGGTGTTCACTTAGAAGATCAGTTCATGGGTAAATGGTGGGGCAGATAGACTCAATGGATTGAATATCCTATTTCTGCTCCTGTGCCTTATGGAATTGATGCCTGCAGAAAGAAGAGGGTAGTAGTAGATGAAATGTAGTCTGCATGGAGGTCAATGGGTAGTAGTAGATGGAATGTAGTCTGCATGGAGGTCAATGAATGTAGTCTGCATGGAGTTCCACCTCTTTATGATTTTTATAAATGACTTGGATGAAGAAATGGAGTGTTAAGTCAGTAAGTTTGCAGATGATACAAAGATTGGAGGTGCTATGGATAGTGTAGACAGTTGCTATAGGTTACAACACAATATAGACAGAATACAGAGTTGGGTCTAGAAGTGGCAGATGGAGTTCAATCTGCATAAGTGTGAAGTGATGCACTTTGGAAGGTCAAGCTTAAAGGTGGAGTACATGGTTAATGGCAGAATTATTAACAGTGTGGATGAACAAAGAGATCTAGTAGTCCAGGTCCATAGATCCCTCAAAGTTGTCACACAAATGGATAGCGTGGTTAAGGCGGCATATGCTGTGTTGGCCTTCATTAGTTGGAACTTTTGAGTTCATGAGCTATGAGATAATGTTGCAGCTCTAAAAAAACTCTAGTTGGAATCACACTTAGGGAAGTTGCATTCAGTTCTGGTCACTTCATTACAGGAAGGATGTAGATGCTCTGGAAAGGGTGTATAAGAGATTTACCAAGGTATTACCTGGATTAGAAAACATGTATTTTGAAGCAAGATTAACAGAGCTAGCCGACAAAGGATGAGAGATGACTTAAGAGTGTGTATAAGATGTATGAGGGGTTTAGACAGGGTGGTCAGCCAGCTTCTTTTTACTGGGGTGACAATAGCAAATATCAGAGGACATCTGTTTAAAGTGAGTGGAGGAAATTTTAAGGGAGATGTAAGAGGTTGTGCTTTTGATTTTTTACACAGAATGTGGTGGGTGCCTGGAATGCATTGTCGGGGGTGGTGGTGGTGGCAGGTACAATTGGGAAATTCTCAAGACACTTACACAGGAACATGGATGTAAGAGGGTTATTGGTATGAAGTCAGGGAAAGTTAGATAGTTGTAGACCATGTTTGCCTAATTCTGCACAATATTGTGGGCTGAAAGGCCTGTACTGCACTGTAATGTTCTATGTTCTATTCAGCCAATTTGTACATAATACAACAGATAGAAACCTATCAATCTCTGCCTTAAATACATTCCAATGATTGGCCTCCACAATCACCCATGGCATCAATTCCAGAGGTTCACAACTCTCTAGCTAAATAAATTCCTGCTTTAAACAGGTGCCCTTCAATTCTGACTTTGTGCCCTATTGTCCTCAACTCCCCTACTATGAGAAACAACTTTGCCACATCTACTCTGTCCAGGCCTTTCAACATTCAAAAAGCTTCTATGAGGTCCCTCCTACCACTAATGTGAGACTCACTGGCCTATAATTTTCCTAATTATTCTTCTAACACTTGTTGAGCAAAGGTACATTAGCCACTCTCCAGTCCTTGGGGACCTTCCCTGTCACAAGTGAGGAAACCAAGATATTTGTCAAAGGCAAGCAATGTACTTACTTGCCTCTTTCAATAACTGGGATTCTCTCCCATCAGGCCCAGGAGGACGTATTGAGATTTATAAATCATGAAGGACATTAATAATGTGGATTGTTAACGTCTTTGTTCAGAGGACAGGAGCTTAAAAGAGGAGGGAATAGGCTTGATGTGAAAGGGAAAGGCTTAAAAGGTAGTTGAAGGACAGGTTGGAGGTAATCTGGAATAAGATGCCAGAGGAAGTGGTCGAGGAAGGTACAATTTAAATATTTAATGAGTATCAATGGAATTGGATAGCTGGAAAGGGTTCAGAGGGATACACCCCAAATGCAAGCAAATGGGACTAGCTCAGGAAAGTACCTGAACTAGGCATAGAGCAGTTGTACATGAGGGTCAGTTTCCATGCTGTATAACTCTGATTCTATATCTATAAAAGAACAAAAATAAAGAATGGATGCATGAATCCCACTCACCGGCACTGCAGCAAACTCCTTTATATTTGACAATGTGTTCATTGTGGAGATTCTTGACCACCGCAATTTCCCGCTCAAAGTCATAAAGGTGCTTTCTCGTGGTGTGTTGCAATTTCTTCACAGCCACCAGATCCCCTGTGTTGTCATCAAGGGGATCATATTGGCACAGCTCTACACTGCCAAAATTTCCCTGTCAGTGAATTAACAGGATAAATTGTAAGAGAATATCAACCTTTCCAGGAAGTATTCCAGACTCTCATCTCCACCAACACATTAAATTCAAAAAGGTCACATTTCATTCTTTTATATTGGCATGCTCAATCTTTCTCATTACATCACTCCTTTCTGCAATGCTTCCTCCTGCAATAACAAGGCCAAATTAGGATGTAATATTCCAGGTAACTCCTCATAATGATCCATCAAAACTTACTTGCAATCAGGGCCAACATCCCAACAGCCTTCCTAATTAGTTGCTGCCCCTGCATTCTATCTGATTGAGTTTCAAAGAATGGTCACTCGAGAAGCCCTGAATTGTGTATGCCCCATTAACTACTTTCTCAACCTGCTCTGCACTTCCAATGACTTGCGTACCCATACTCTTCAACCCCTCTTTGCTGAACAATGTTCTTTCTTCTATTCATCTCTCTTCATTCTTCCTATCATAACGCGCTTCACACATCAAGCCCTAACGGCCACACATCTCTCATCTATCTGGCACTGAAACAATGGAGTAAGTGGGCTTCTCCTGTGGCATGAACTCTACATGTTTCTTGCTCTATTTCCCTAATGCCAGGCATTGCATCCTAATTACCATCTACCTGTAAATGGCAAGGTTCACCAAACTTAATCTCAACTGCACTCCTGTAAGCACGTCCAGCTCTCCGGGGAGGAATTGGCCTCAATGTTGCTACTTTTCTCTGCTTTACTAATGCAACAGATGAGCACTTCCATGGCATAGCTATCTCATCTAAATTTGAATTCAAATCCCACTCCAAAGGCCACTCTGAAACATCCAGAGAAACACAATGAGAGGGCTGCAGCGTTGACAGTCAGACGATCACCCACGTGGGCATCTTAGTGGGTATTAAAAGCTCTGCAACATAGTTGGAAGCCAACATTATTGTCCAGCATTGATCTATGAATGAATACATTGAAAATAATTAACTTATCATTTAATGTTATGTTCTAGTGTCAGCTGTGCAACACAAACAGCTCCAACTTCACATGAAAGGCTAAAACATTTGAAAATTAATTCAGATCTTTGAGACAACCTGAGGAAATACATAGTCCCCACATCTTCCCTTCTACCACCTCCAGTTCAGCTGAACATAATGACAGTACCTTGCCCAACATGGAAATGAATTTGAGGTGCCTCTCTTCAAAGAGAATGGGATCTTCCTGTTGCCTTACAGCAACAAAATTCCAGAAATTGTTTGTATTTGGGAGTCCAGTGGGGGACAAGTCACACAGTCGTTCGTAATCTGTAAGATAGCAAGCATCGTGAAGTACACTTTACGACTTAGATCTCCAACTACAAAGCTTTCAATTCTGGGCAGAACAAATGGGGCACACAGGGAGATATAAAAATGCTGGAAATTCTCAGAGTTAGGCCCAGTGATGGAAGCTCATCAACCCCAAATCAAGTTTGTGGCCATCTGATTATACAAGTACAACCTGACGAAAGAACATTCTCCAGTCATCAGTGCAAAACATGTAGACACACAGCCAGACATAACACACATAGGGACAAATAATAGACATGCAGAACAAGTATCCTTATATACAAATAAATAAATAAATAAATTGCTTTGTGAATAGGTTAGTGTGAGCAGTTCCTTCAGTTGTTCAGCAGTCTCACGGCCCGTGGGAAAAGCTGTTCCTCAGCCTGGTGGGTCTGCTTCTGATACTCCTGTATCTCTTTCCCAACAGGAGCAGCTGAAAGATGCTGTGTGCAAGGTGGAAGGGGTCCTCAATGATTTTTTTTCACACCCTCTTTAGACAATGATCCTGGTAGCTCATGTCAATGGTTGGGGCGGGGGGGTGGGTGGAGGAGTCCTGTGGATTGATTTTCAATCAATTTCTGGATGCTCTTGAGAGAGCTCCTGTTGAAGGTTGACATAATGGTGGCTGGTAGCCTTGCCCGCTTTAATCTTCTCAGGAAGTGCAGTCACTGTTGCGCCTTCCTGATAAGTGAGGAGATGTTGTCTGTCCAGAATAGGTCGCTAGTTAAGACAGTGAACTCCAAGGAACTTGGTGCTCTCCACTCTCTCCTCCACAGAGTTGTTGAAGTGTAGTAAAGGGTGGTCATTCCTTGTCCTCCTGAATTCCATGATCATTTCCTTCCTCTTGTCCAATTGAGACTCAGGTTGTTACTCTTGCACCGTACCACAAGATTTTCCACCTCTTCTCTGTAGTGCACCTCATCATTGTTGAAGATGAGGCTAACTACTGTTGTGTCATCTACTAACTTGATGACAATTTTGGAGCTGGATCTGGCAATGCAGTCCCGGGTCAGTAACATGAACAGGAGTGGGCTGAGCGCACAGCCTTAAGGTGCACCAGTACTCAGTATGACAGTGTTTGACATTGTGCTACTAACCTGGACAGACTGTGGTCTTTCCGTTGGTAAGTCCAGAATCCAGTTACAGAGAGGGGCGATGAAACATACCCTGCTCTCCTCTCAGGTGCTCCTCAACGTGCTGAACATTTCCACCATTTTCTGTTTCTATTTCAAAGTTTGAGCATCTGAAGCATTATTTGAAGCTTTTGAATTCATGATATCAAAGCCTCCATTGTCCACAGAAGCTGCTGCTCTGAAACTTGTGTAGAATGATGAAAACCAGCAGCACAGGAAGTTTATGTTCCCCATCCACATCTATCCAAAGTGGAGCTCCCCAGATTACTTTAGTTCCTGTTTCTTACTTCATACATTATAAAATATCACATCAGAGTGAAAATTTAAAGGAAAGTGCTGGTCAAGTTTTTTATTTACACAGAGTGGTGGGTGCCTGGAACGGGCTACCAGCAGTAGTGGTGAAAGCAGATATGATAGTAGCATTTAAGAGGCTTTCAAATAGACGCATGAAGATGCAGGGAATGAAGGGATACAGATTATGTGCAAATAAAAGAGACTTAGTTTAATTTACATCATATTCACCACAGACACTGTGGGCTGAGGGATCTGTTGTAGACTATTCTTGGTTCTAAGTGCTCATCCAGATTTGTTTTTAATTGTGCTGAAGGTTTCTGCTTCCACCAGCCTTTTCGGCAGTGAGTTCTAACTTCCAATAACCGAGAGTAGAGGCAACTTTATATCTTATGGGATCAGCTGGAAAATTGGGCGGGACGGAGGGTTGATGGAATTTAATCCAAATAAGTGTGAGTTGATACACTTAGATTAAAATTCTGGGAGGTCGTATACATGGCAGGGATCTTGGGAGCGTTGATGTGCAGAGAGACTGTGAGATGTAATACATACCTCTTGACAGTGGCAATGCAGGTGATTAGGATAGAGAAAAAGGCATTTGGTATGCTTGCCTTTAGAGGCTGTGGCATTGAGTATATGATTTGAGACACAGCTGTACAAAACACTGACTAGACTGCACTTGGAGTATTGTGTGGACATCTGGTCACCTCATGGTAGGATCTGATAGCAATAGAGAGACAGCAGGTCTCACCGGGATGTCACCGAGAAGGAAGGGCTTTAGGTTCGGAGAAAGGTTTATTCCCTCTGGAATACAAGAGTGAGGACTGACCTTGTAAAGATTTATAAAATTGTGAGAGCCATGGATAAGATAGACAGACATTTAAAGGACATCAGAGGGATTAAGTTCTTCCCTCACTAGGGAGGGAAAACATCCAGAATGAGCTGCCAGAGAAGGAGTGGAGGGCAAGAACCATCACAAAGCATTTGGACAGGCACCTGGCTTGGACAGACTCAGGCCAAATGAGATCAGTGTTTGAAACCATCATGGTTAGCATGGGTGAGTTGAAACCAAATACCTGTTTCACACTGCCAGATCCTATGGGCCTTTGATGTAACTGCCTGGAGGGAAGTTTTAATCTTTTTTTTTAGATTTCATGGGACCATGCACATGGAACATTGATCATAGAGCAGTCCAGCACAGGAACAGGCACTTCAGCCAACTTGATGGCAATTTAAACGGACCTCTGCAGCTTGCACATGATCCAGATCCTTTTATTCCCTGCGTATCCATGTGCCCATCTAAAAGCTTCTGTCGTGTTTGCTTCCACTATTCCTGGCAGCCCATTCCATATACTTACTACTCTCTTGTAAAATATTGCCACACCAAACGTTTCCCCCTTATCTTAAATACATGTCCTCTAGTTATGGTCATTTTTACCCCAGGAGAACCCATTTTTACCTCTGGTTTCCTACCCTAACGATACTTCTGATGATTTTATAAACTTCGGATGAGTGTTCAACATGATTTTACCTCAGAGGCTGGTGGATAAACTCGCTGCGACTCAACACTTCTCTCTGCAACTTGATTCTGGACTTCTCAACTGAAAGACCCCAGTCAGTCTAGGTTGGCAGTTTAGCTGTTCATCAGTCATTCAGTAGTCACACTGCCCGCTGGAAGAAGCTGTGCCTCAGCCTGGTGGTTTTGGCTCTGATACTCCCGTATCTCTTCCCCAACGGGAGTAGCTGGAAGATGCTGCGCATGGGGTGATAGGAGTCCTCACAGATTTTACGAGCCTTCTTACCTGATGTGTTTAATCTGTTGAGCTCCCTGATGGTGGCTCTGAAAGAGGGTCGCAGTTCAGGCCGATAGTTCATGCACCAATTGATGAGGTTTGCCAACTCTGTCCACCTGGGAGCAGGAAGTTGAAGGTGGTCTTTGTAAAACTGCAGCTTCTGCATAACAAATGGGCATCAAGACAAGTGTAAACACATTTACAGAAATGTGGTTTCGTTTGTTTCATTAGGGCCCTGCCATAAAGTACAAACCCCTGTTCAGTTTCTTTAAGCAGGTCAAAGATTTAAAACTATCTAATAACTTGTCTACACATGGTGGCAATGTTAGCGTTGCAGTTAGTGCCACATGATTACAATGCCAGCGACTTGGTTTCAAATCCAGGGATCTCCATAAGGAGTTTGTACATTCGCCCTGCATCTGCCTGGGTTTGCTCCAGGAGCTCAGGTTTCTTCCCACTGTTCAAAAATATACAGAGCTTGTGGGTTAATTGGGGTATTTGAGCAGCATGGGCTCATGAGCTGGAAAGACCTATCACCATGCAGTACATCTACATTCCAGAACCAATAAATGTTCAGCCCTGCAGACAAGAGAAACTTCAATCTGCATCAGAGTTCACTCTGTGGTATTGGGCATTTGAGTCCTGCCCCAAGCACTTGACAACAGCATCAATACATGTTGAGGAACACTGCACTGAAGGAGGTGCTTTCTTTGGAATGAAGTGTCCTGACTGCCTCTTGGATTGGAACATTAAAAATCCTGTCCAGTCATATTGTTTTAAAGTTGGTCTGGGCAGTTTGCCCCATTAATTTGGCTTTTCATTCCACAATCACCACTGACACCGATGTAGATTCAGAGTCAAGGGCCACAGATGCAGGCATTTCAGCCCCTTTGTCCATGCTGACCATCATATGCCCACATATATTAATCCTTTTTACCACAACCTGTTACATAGCCTGAGTAATTCCCATGTTCATCCAGGTACTCAAGTGTTATGGGAGTCTCTGCCCCCAGCACCCATTCAGGCAATGCTTTCCATATTCCAAACACCCACTGGGTGAAAAAAAAAATCTTTCTCAACTTACCACAACTTCTTAATTCCTAAAAGTTTCACCATCTGGATTTCAATAACTTTATATAGAGAAAAAAAAATCCTATGATTCACTTTGCTCTTCATAATTTGTATATTCTCTTCAGTCTTCTCCACTCTAAGGAAGACAAGCCCAGACTACCCAGCCTCTCCAGAAAACTGAAATGTCCCATCCCAAGGTATGCATCATACAAGCACCAGAGATCTACTTTAAAATGGTCATCATGTTCAGTCCAGACATGTAGACTGAAGGGCCTGTTCTTCTGTTTAATTCTTGCTCTTCCTCATGAAGGGTATCAACCCAAAATGTTGTTTGTCTACTATCTTCTATGATTGCTGCCTGCCCACTGTATTTCTCCAGCTTTTTGTGTTGCTCCAGTTATCCAGCATCTGCAGTTTCTCGTTGCCCTGTTCTTCTGTTGCATTGTTCAGAGTTCTATGTTAAGCAATATCTTGGCAAATCTTTTCTGCACACCCTCCAATGCAATTACATCCTCCCTACACACACACACACACTCACCCACACTCTCTCACACACACACTCTCACTCACACACACCCTCTCATACACTTGCACACACCATATAGATACATACATATTCACACACAGTCACACACTCTCACTCATGCGCGCACACACACGTCACATATGCAAGGTCTCACACACCACAAACACACACACTCACACACTCTCACTTACACAATCTCACTCACACGTGCACACACAAGTCATGTACACACATTCTCACACAGACACCACCAACACACACTCTTACACACACACACACACACACACACACACACACACACACACACACACACACACACACAATACACACCCCACACACATGACACATCCCACACACGACACACCTCACAAATGCACATATGATGTAAAATAAAAGATTCCTCACCTGCTTGGGTTCCATGCTATGGAGTGGAAGGTCTCCTCCACTAAATATTTCCCAAAGAGTTGTTCCAAAGCTCCACCTGTCTGATTCTGGAATCAGATGTGTGATTTTGTCAATGTATTCAGGAGCCAACCATGGGATCCTGTCAATGCGAACTGCATTAAAAAAAAATCCTTGTCATTTTTTATTGAGCATTTTCAAACTCTCAATCTGTCTATCCTGCAGGATAAGACTCTGGGATCCATGGAAAGTCATGGATAATGTAGAAAATCATCGTAGATTACAGCAGGGTATAAATAGGATGTATTCATCAAAATAATCAAAATATAGGCAGGTGCCCAAGGTTTGACCTGCTGAGTTTCTCCAGCATTGAGTTTTTACATGAATTTACCAGGGGATTTCCTAGTTTGGAGAATGTGTCTTACTGAAGAAAAATTGAGCAGCTGGAACTTTCTCTTTACAATGAAGGAGGATGAGAGGCCACTTGATAGAGGTGGATGAGAGGCAAAGACAGGGTGGACAGCTAGTACCTTTTTCCCAGAGGCGAAATGCAAATAGGAAAGGTTTTATCTTTGCACAGGGAGTGGTGGTGCCTGGAATGCGTGGCCAGCAGTGGTGGTGGAGGCTGACACAATAGGGATATTTAAAAGACTTCAATAGGTACATGGATGTAAGAAAAATAAAGGGTGAAAGATGTGAGCAAGGGAAGGGTTAGATTGATGATATTGCTTTATAAAGATTGGCACAACATGGTGGGCAAAAGGACCTGTACTGTGCAGTGCAGTTTTTTTGTAGTAAATTCCATCAAGAGTTTACAAAGTCATCCCTGAGATGAGCATTTCAGGTGCTCACTTTTCATCTGAGGCCATGATACATTTCCTACATTCACATCCAAGTCTTTAATTTGAATCACGGAATACAAATACCTCAGCACTGATCCTTGAAGTACACTATATGTCACAGACTATCAAAAAGAAAAGCATCATCAACACTCCTTTAACACCCTCTGCCTCCTTCAGTAAGCCAATTGTAGACCTGGTTAGCTAGCCCCACCTAGCAGAGTGACACAGTAGACTCCTGGTGGTGTGAGTCTCTTATTACCTTCACTTGGCAGAATGGTCACACTGACTCCTGGGTCACTCAGCTTGATAAATGGAGGATACCCGGCTGTGGGGTCTCCTTCTCGTGTCAGCAAAACATTCCTTGCACAAACATTACCATGGACTATTTGCTTGTCATCCTGCAAACAGAAAGCCTGATGTTAGAAATTCTTCAGTGAATGGGGCAAGAGCTGCTCATAAGAAGCTGGGTGGGTTTGGCCATTTCCCGCAATCCAGAGCCAGATCCGATGTATATTCCTGAGCCACATCAAAATAGCACAAAATATAAACACATGGAGTAAATAAAGCTTACTCTCCAACAATGGCTGCAGTGGGCCAATTAGGACTTGACACAACGAGATCAAAAGTTTGTTCCCATTGTGATGTGAAATGGCTTTCATTCAGCAACAATACTGTTGTTAAAGGGAGAATAAACTGTATTTACAGAATTTTACAAATATAGGAGAATTTGCTTCAATTATACAGAACTGAATACAAGACCTGTCATACACAGAGCATTAGAGGTTGTATGTAAGGAAGGAAATAATGTCCAGGAAGCAGGTTAATGGTTTATTAGGCTAGTACCTGGACAGGGTTAGTTGTGTTTTGTGGGAAGATTGCACAGGTTAAGCTTGTATCCATAAAATTTAGAAGTGTGAGTGATTACGGCTGAAACATGTATGACCCTGGCGGGCCTTGAGAAGATGTTTCCTTGATAGCAATACAAAATAAGAATCATCGTTTAATAAAAAATGATTGACACCCAGTGAATAACTCGAGAGGCTGAGACTGAGTCATTGATTTATTCACAACCTCATCCCGTGCCATGACCCGGCTTTCTGGAGAAGAGTCAAGGTGTTAGAGGCTTTATACAAGATCAAAAGAAGGAGGGGCCACAGATACAGTCACAGAACGGAGCAGAGCCAGATAATCAGGAATACAGCAGTGTGCCACAATGATGTTCAAAGTTCAAATTTATTGACAGACTACATACATGACATCAAGCAAAATTTCTAATTATCACCCACCATAATCTGAACTCAAGAAGAATGAAATGTATAAAAGAGGAAGAATGGAAAAGAAATGTAAACAAAGTGACTGTGAAAATTAATAATGAGCAAAGTACAAGTCCCTGACTGTTCCTGAACCTGGTGGTGTGAGTCTTGTGGCACCTATACCTCCTTCCTGATGGCAGCTGCAAGATAAGAGGATGTCCTGGGTGGAGTGGATCCTTGATGATTGCTGATGTTCTCCAAAGGCAGCATTCTCTGTAGATGTTTTAGATGGTGGGGAGGGTTTTGTCTGTGATTTCCTGGGCTGAGACCGCAACATTTTGCAGGATTTTTTTGCTCAGAGGTTTTGGTGCCCCATACCAGCCTGTGATACAGCTGGCCAGCACATTTGACTACACATCTGTAGAAGTTTGTCAATGTCATACCAAACCTTGGCAAAATCCTGACGAAGTAGAGGCGCTGACATGTTTTCTTCACAAATGCCATTAATATGATGAGTCTAGGACAGGTCCTCCAAGATAGTGACCCCAGGAATTTAAATTTGCTCACTCTCTCCACCTCTGATCCCCCAATGATCACTGGATCATACAGCTCTAGTTTTTCTTTCCTAAAATCTATAATCAGCTCCTCAGTGCAAATACATGCAAATACACAACCAGACATAACACACATACAGACAAGCGATACATATGCAGAACATATATACATAAAGAAAAATTATTAAATAAATATTTCATCAATAAATAATTTTACCAGGATGTTGCCTGGATTGGAAAATAAGTCTTTTAAGAAAAGGTTATCAGAGTAGAGACAATTCTCATTGGAGCAAAGAAGGATGAAAAGAGACTTACTAGAGAGCTACAAGATTTTGGTGGACAACCAATGCCTTTTCCCCGCAGTGAGAGTAGCAAACACCAGAGGACAAAGTGAAGGGAGGGAAGTTTAGGGGAGACATCAGGGGTAGGTTTTTTACAGAGAGTTGTGGTTGCCTGGAATGTACTGCCAGGGATGGCAATGGAAGCTGAAACATTAGGAGCATTTAAGAGACTCTTAGACAGGAACATGAATGGAAGAGGGTTATGAGGTAGGAAGGGTTTCATACATTTTTCTGAAGGAATATATGAGTGGGCACAACATGAAGGGCCAAAGGTCCTGTACCATGCTATTGTGTTCTATCTTCTTTGTTAAATAAGAGAAAGTTAATGGGAGCAGTTGTTCAGCATTCTCACTGCCCATGGGAAGAGGCTGTTCCTCAGCCTGGTGGTTCTGGCTCTGACACTCCTGTATCTCTCTTCCGGTGGGAGTAGCTGAAAGATGCTGTGTGTGGATGTTGTGCGCCCTCTTCAGATAACAATCTCAGTAGATCACATCGATGGGCGGGGGGGGGGGGAGGCGGAAAGGGAGACCCTCCCAACAAATGGATGGTATATAAGATTATGAGAGGCATAGAAAGAGAGGAGAGCCAGCATTTTTTTCCCAGGGTGGCCATGATCAATACCAGAGGACATCTCTTGAAGGTAAGTGGAGGAAAATCCTGGGGAGACGTCAAAGATGTTTCTTTTTACAGAGCATGGTGGCGGCCTGGAATGCATTGTAGAGGCTGCTGATACAAAAGGAACGTCTAAAAGATTCTTAGATAGCCACATGGATGTAAGAAAAATTGAGGGAGAGAAGTGTTGGATTGATGTGGAGTAGGTTTATATAGGTCGGGACGCACTGATCTATGTTCTGTCTCTACATAGCACTGTTAATGCAGACAGGGGATTGAGATCCACTCCTGCTCCTATCATGGTCAGTGTCGGAATGAGTTTTAGAGGAGGGCATTATGGTAACTGGGTGGGGCACAGTCTGACAGTCATAAACTCACTAAGTGGGGAGGGGAGGGGGTTGCTGGTGGTGGCCTACCTGCCGAACAGACATAAACCTCCGTCTCTCTGATGCAGTAGCCGAAGGTGCTCCTTTTATTGCGTGGAGAGTCACTAGCGTGCATCAAGCTGGACGTTAGTGATGCTTATCGCACACTAGTGATGCGGGTGGGGGCGGGTCTGATGGCGAGCGATGGCCCCGAGCATATGGGGGGGCACAGCTCCTCGCAAGGAGAGGCCATGCCCACGAATCCCTCCCCTTGGTGCCGACCGTGATCATCAGTTCCTTGGCCTTGCTGACACTGAGGGAGATGTTGTCCTGGCACCAACCCATAAACCCCTCTATCCCTCTTCAGTACTCTGTTTTGTTATTGTTAGCAATCCTGCTAATGACAGGGTTGTCATCCTTGAATTTATAGATTGAGCTACAACTGTGTTTGGCCACATAATCGTAGGTGACCAGGGAGTGGAATAGAGGGCTGAATACACAGGTATTCACAAGGATGGGCTCAGGTGTTCAGTACCGGATTAACTTAGTAGCAAAAATAGCATATGCTATGGGCCTCGCTTTTCAAGGGCCCAGTGCTAATTGCTTTTAAGCTATCAATTCCGATTCAGTGATTCTGCACTTGCTCTGTACAGGGGTGCAGTGCAGCTGGAGCCACATTACAGATTCGAAACATGATTATCTGCCACGCAGGGTGGGGGGTAGGGGTACATATAATCACCTTTTATGTTACATTTTAAGAAACTTGGAGAGCCAAGGGTGTGATTTGAAATGTAAAAAAACAATTGTTTCATTGTTCAAACATTGCTCAATAACAATACCTCAGCTGACTCAGCTCTGGCACACAGCCTTTTCACCTCGGAATGGAATAGAGCCAGAGATGTGCTGGCACGGTTGGTGTCGCGGTTAGCTCTGCACCTTTACAATGCCAGGGATTGGGACCAGGGTTCGAATCCTACGCTGCCTGTAAGGGGTTTGCATGTTCTCCCCATGCCTGCGTGGGTTTCCTCTAGGGGATCCAGCTTCCTCCCCCTATTTGAAACGTACTGGGGGGCTGTAGGTTAATTGGGCCAAAACGGCCTGTTACCGTGTGGTATGTCTAAATTTATAAATAGGGGCACATCTTTCCATCCCTCGCAAAACCCAGATGATCTAAAAGATCGCCATGAAGTGATCGAATCTGATTTGAGCAAAGAATGAATTCTTCTGCATTTTTTTTTAAATTTTGTGACTCCTTTTACCTGCTTTCTTTTCAAAGAGACCATTTTTCATCAAAAGACCAAATGCCATTTTAATACCGACAATTATGCAAATAACAATACATCCTATTAAATATTGATAAGTAGCACAACGGTTCTTGTTAAAAGGTACAATAATAAAGGCAAGCTAAAACAATTATTTGCAACAAAGCCGAGAAAACGATCCCCCACTCCCCACCCATTCTAAAGGGAAAACAGGCGACATGGCACGAAGACCCAGCCACACCAATCTGCAAGGAAGGCAACATAGAAGACGCATAATGATAACTGATTTACTTATTATGTTGAAAAACACGCAGCAGCTGTGGAAATGCAGTTACACTAGAACAGTGGTTCTCAACCTTTTTCTTTCCACTCACATAAGTATTCCCTCTGCCATCCGTGCTCTGTGATTAGTAAGGGATTGCTTAAGGTAGTACATGAGTGGGAAGGGGAGGTTGAGAATCACTGCTCTAGACCCAATTGTTACTGAAATACTTTGCTTGAGAAAAATTGTCCTTGGCCCATTTCCTTATGAAATCGTGCACATAGCGAGTCAATGAGGTGCGATTAAAACAGTGTTTTTCAAACTTTTTCTTTCCACCCACATACCACCTTAAGCAATCCTTTACTAATCACAGAGCACCTATGGCCTAGGGATCACTTAAAGTGGTAGGTGAATGGAAAAGAAAAAGGTTGAGAAGTTCATGGGCAGATGATAATGTTGCATTCAAGAAACAAAATCTTTCAGGTCACGTGGTTAGTAGTTGGTTAGTAGTAGTTAGTGGCTGAAAATAACATTGACTTTTCTTCTTTGGCTTGGCTTCGCGGACGAAGATTTATGGAGGGGGTAAAAAGTCCACGTCAGCTGCAGGCTCGTTTGTGGCTGACAAGTCCGATGCGGGACAGGCAGACACGGTTGCAGCGGTGCAGGGGATGACTCTTGCTTTGATTTACAAATCCTGATGTTTACCACAAATGGAAGGAACAGCAGCAAAGGCTGATTAATCTGTAGTTAGATTGTTTTTTAGTGACAAGATGGTTTGATGAGTTAATTAAGCAGCAGGCCTGTAAAACCAGTCTATTTGCATAGTAATTCCTCACCACTATGCAAGTGCAAACAATTCTGGATTAAATTACAGCCTCATGAATATGTTAATCTTCTTTTCTTTGGCTTGGCTTCGCGGACGAAGATTTATGGAGGGGGTAAATGTCCACGTCAGCTGCAGGCTCGTTTGTCGCTGACAAGTCCGATGCGGGACTGGCAGACACGGTTGCAGCGGTTGCAAGGGAAAAATGGTGGGTAGGGGTTGGGTGTTGGGTTTTTCCTCCTTTGTCTTTTGTCAGTGAGGTGGGCTCTGCGGTCTTCTTCAAGGGAGGTTGCTGCCCGCCGAACTGTGAGGCGTCAAGATGCGGGGTTTGAGGCGAGATCAGCCCACTGGCGGTGGTCAATGGGGCAGACACCAAGAGATTTCTTTAGGCAGTCCTTGTACCTCTTCTTTGGTGCACCTCTGTCACGGTGGCCAGTGGAGAGCTCGCCATAGAACATGATCTTGGGAAGGCGATGGTCCTCCATTCTGGGGACGTGACCTACCCAGCGCAGTTAATCTAGTTGTGGGCTAAAAGAAGGGCTGCCTTTCTCCAGGCAGCCCTTCTGTGGCCACTCTAAAAATTACGCAGTCCCCTAAGGGAAAACAGTTTATCCGCCTGCTGCCGGATAAACTTGAAGCTCACCCCCTCACTCCACCATTCCTAAAAGGTAGTTTGTTATGCTGGGGTGTTTGGATGTTTGAACAGTGGTGTAAGATGTGTATTGTCTCAGTAAATCAGAGCTCGTGACAGCCCTTGAGTTCTCTTTGTTAGCTAAAACTTGCTTAAAGTTCACCCAGCTTGTTTTCAATATATTGGCCATTTGCCACAGGAGTGTGCTGGGGAGGTAGGACTGGAAACCACATTGTTTCAGTCTCATCTACTACCCATCATAACTGCCCCATCCCTGAAAGGATGGTTAGTTCTGGATGAACCCTGGAGATTTTCCTTAGAACCATGAGGAAATGTAGCAAGTCAGCATCTTTTAAAAATATCTACACGTGCACCAACGAGAGCATTTTATCAGGTTGAAACATAATGTGGGATGGGAAATGCTCCATACAAAACCAAAAAAATCTGCAGTAAACCTAGCTCAGACTATCTCTCACACACACACACACACACACACACACACACACACACACACACACACACACACACACACACACACACACACACACACACACACACACACACACACACACACACACACACACACACACACACACACCCTCTTCTCTATATTTCTCTCCCGCTTCCTTGGAAAAGGAGCCAACATATTCAACACACCCTGGCCACCCTCTATTAACACCCAATCTCTCCTATCAGGAAATTGATTCACGAGTGTAATTTCATATCACACCATATTCTTTTCTTTCCTAATGTTAGCAGACTCCAGAATGAACCTCAAATGAATAGAATTATGCTTCCTTTGCTTCATCCCAACTGACCGCTCTCTGTAGCTCTGCACTTTTGTACTGTGTCATACCTACCTCAGGTTTGCTCCACAAAAAGACTTGCCAGTGCTTCTAGCCTTTCCTATTTTAGTTACAACCATAGAAAATTACAGCACAGAAAACAGACCTTTTGGCCATTCTGGTCAGTGCCAAACTATTAATCTATCTAGTGCCATTGATCTGCACCCAATCCCTAGCCCTCCATACTCATCCTATCCATATGGCTGTCCAAATTTTTCTTAAATATGAAAAATGAGCCCACATTGACAGCTCATTCCATACCCCCACCCCTCTCAATGTGAAGTTCCCCTAATGTTGCCCTAAACTTTCCACTTTCACCCTTAACCCATGTCCTCTGGTTTGTATCTCACCTAACCTCAGTGGAACAAGCTTATTTGAATTTAATCTAGCTGTACTCCTCATAATTTTGTATACCTCTACCCTCATTCTCTTCACTCCAGAGAATAAAGTGCTAACTTGTATAATCTTTCCCTGTAACTCAGTTCCTAAAATCCCTGCAACATCATAGTAAATCTTCTCTGCAATCTTTCAATCTTATTGATATATTTCCTGTAGTTAGGTAACCAAAATTGCACATAGTAGTCCAAATTTGGCCTCAACAATGTCTTTTACAACTTTACCATAACATCCCAATCCTGAAACTCAATACTGATTTATGAATGGCAATATGCCAAAAGCTCTCTTTGCAACCCTATCTATCTGTGATGCCACTTTCCGGGAACTATGTAAATGTATTCCCAGATCCCTCTGTTCTTCCACACTCCTCAGTGCCAAACCATTTACCATGCATGTCCTACCTTGGTTGGTCCTTCTACTATAAATGCTGGTTCAGTACTTTGGGCCTGGAAGTCAAGCTGTTGAATGTGGAATGAGTTATGTGAAAATTGCCTCTGATATCTGGCCTGATACTTACCAGGAAATTCATGGCATAGGCAAGCTGCTTTGCAACCTCAAGTTTCCAGCTAATGTTGACACAACTGTTATTTTTATTCTTCTTCAGGTAAATGTCCAGGGCTCCGTATTTCATGTACTCCTGCACCATGATATCTGCAAAGGAAAGGGAGTAAATCAATCCCTTGAGACTGGAAAGACATTGCAGGTACAGGAATAGGCTATTCATCCAGATTAGTAGCTAAAGTGATATAAAACACAAGATTCTGTTGACACCGTGGTTAAATGAAAAAACACACAAATGCTGGAGAAACTCAACAGGTCAAACAGGGCCTTTAAGAAGTGAAGGTGAAGATACATTGCCACTGTTTCGGGCCTGAGCTTGATAAAGGGCTGAAGTCAAAGGAGTTAGATAGGTCATTATTTGACATGGATCAACCACATTGACATGATGGTCAGGAAAGCACCAACACCTCTATTTTCTCAGAAGACTAAAGAAGAAAGCAAGTCCCGCTTGTCCCTCAACAACTTCTAAAGGTGCAGTAAAAGCATATTTGCTGGATGCATCAGAGTGTGGTATGGAGGATGGTCTGATCAAGATCAGAAGAAGAAGTAGAGGGTAGTGAATGCAGCTCAATGTCTAACACAAACCTCCTTCCCTTCCTAGGACACATCTCCTACTGCTGAGTAAAGGCAGTCCAAATACTGAATGATCCATCACTCACTAGACACACTCTCTTCTCCTTCCTCCCATCTAGGAGAAGGCAGAAGAGTGTGAAAGCGCACACCAACAGGCTTAAAGAGAGGGTTTTTTCCCCCCCCCCTTCAGCCATCAGGTGTCTGAATGAACAGAATAACAGTTCTCTCATGCTGCCCTTGCTTGGTGCTAATTAATTTTAGTTTGCAGTGTAATCTGATATCTGCAAATTATAGAACATTACAGCACAGTATCGGTCGGACATTTGGCCCAAATATTGTGCTGACCCATGTAAATCAACTCCACAATTGAATTTTACCTATCTCACATTCTTAACCCTCTATTTTTTGCGCATCCATGTGCCTACCTAAGAGTTATTTGAAAGTCGCCATGTACCTACCACCCTCAACAATGCATTGCTGATACCCATCACTCTCTTGGTAAATAGCTTACCTCTGACGTCTCCCCTACATTTTCCTCCACTCACCTTAAACAGATATCCTCTGGTATTTACTATTGTTTAATCTTTCCCTGTAACTCAGTTCCTGAAGTCCCTGCAACGTCATAGTAAATCTTGTCTGCAATCTTTCAATCTTATTGATATATTTCCTGTAGTTAGGTAACCAAAATTGCACATAGTAGTCCAAATTTGGCCTCAACAATGTCTTTTACAACTTTACCATAACATCCCAATCCTGAAACTCAATTCTGATTTATGAATGGCAATATGCCAAAAGCTCTCTTTGCAACCCTATCTATTTGTGATTCCACTTTCCGGGAACTATGTAAATGTATTCCCAGATCCCTCTGTTCTTCCACACTCCTCCGTGCCCAACCATTTATCATGTATGTCCTACCTTGGTTGGTCCTTCTACTTTAAATGCTGGTTCAGTATTTTGAATGTAGAATGAGTTATGTGAAAACTGCCTCTGATATCTGCCTCTCAGGGTAAAGGTGCTGGGTGTCCACCCTATCTTGGCCCTTATACCTCTATTAAGTCACCTCTAATCCTTTTTTACTCCAAAGAGAAAAGGCCCTTGCTCTGTCAACCTTACCTCATATGACAAGTTTTCCAATCCAGGCAATGTCCTGGAAAATCTCCTCTCCAAAGCTCCTCTCTGCAATGAGGTGACCAAACTGAACACAATAATCTAAGTGTGGTCTAACCAGAGGTTTATAGAGCTGAAACATAACCTCACAGCTCTTACCCCAACTAAATACCCCAACTAATGAAGGCCACCCAATCAATTTACATAGCAACTTTGAGGGCTCTATGAACCTGGACCGCAAGATCTTTCTGTTCCTCCACACTGTTAAGTATCTGGCCATTAACCACAGACTCCACCTTCTTTCGGCCTTTCAAAGAGCAACATCACATTAACCAGATTATCTGCCACTTCTCTGCCCAATTCTGCATCCTGTCTATATCCTGCCGCAACATATGACATCCTTCAGCACTCTCCACAAGACCGCCAACCAATGTATCATCTTCAAAATTACTGACCCACCCTTCCATCTCCATCCAAGTCATTTATAAAAATCCCAGAACAGATCCCTGTGGAATGCCACTCATCATTGACCTCCAGACAGAATACATTCCATCTATTCCTACCCTCTGCTTTCTGAATGCAAGCTAATTCAGAATCCAATCAGCCAAATTTCCTTGGCTCCCATGGCTCATGGTGTAATGGAGGATTAAAACCATGTACCCAAATGCTTTTTGCTTATGTGGAACTGACGACACTGGGTCCACACGCAGGTCACCTTACTTTCAGAACTAGCAGATGTAATTAAACTCAGCCATGGGGACTTATCTGAAGATACACTTTGAAATGGAATTCCACTGTGAGGCCCAGGGAAAGCAGTTGTCAAATGCAACACTCTGAAATTGACGAATTGGTCACAACCTGTCTTGCTCGAGAAGTTTTAATAAGTCTTTATATCTACGAGATAAACCAGGAAATTATAACATCCTGGTTCCATAATAATTAATCTTCTAAATTGTAGAATGTAATGTTCAGTTTTGATTTTGACTGACAAATATTAGAAGGAGTAGGCGCATGATTAATTGTTTTTGGGGTATATAAGCCTGTGGTCCTGCTGCTGAAGTTTAGACTCTCTGAGGGGTGGGAACACCCCTTGTCAAGAAGGAAGAACAGCCAGAGTCCGAGCAACGTCCCGGTCGGGGGAGGTGGAGAAGCTGCTACCAGCGCCCTGACAACTTACTACAAGTGTGCAGTCGTTGCCTCGCTTCGGCAGTTGGGACCAGTCCAAGCGTTGATAAGTATAGTTGGGAAGGGCTTGCATATTGTAGTGTGAAATCAGCTTTTGAATTAGTAATAAACATTTGTATAAACTGAACTGCTCTCGGTGTGTGTGTCTATTTTCTTTCGGTAGCTCAAACACTGTGACCAATCTAAAATGAACAAAATGAGAGGTATAAGTTTACCCAAGACAATTGGCGCTGCGAGCAGGGTTGGTCTCAAGATGTTTCGCCGAAAGAAAGAGGTGAGCCCTGAGCAGTACTTGATTCCTGGATGGACTTCCAAAGACGGTGGGTTTGGCATGTTGGCCAATACCCTGTCTTTGTTGGGACCACCCATTAGTTGGGATGAGAAGTTAGACTCATCAAGTGCACCTCTGGGAGAGCGGGTTGCCACTCTCCTTCGAGAAAGTAAATTTCCTGATAAAAAGGGAACGCTGACGAATGGTTTTTGGTTGCTGGCCACAGCATTACGCCACTCCGTTCAGCGTGAAGCAGAATTAATTCAAAGAGAAGTAGAATCTCAGTGCAAAAGAAAGCAATTAGAGGAGGAGCTAGAAGTCCTGCGACAATGCTGTTCCATGATGAGCGAGATTGTTCGCACCAGTCAGGACAGAGCCAAAGAATGGGAAGATAAGCATGTCCAAATGATTTGCCGTAATATTAAACTCCGGCAGCAGCTCTGTGCAGATAAGGAAAGGCATGGAGTAGAACCCGATCCATATCGTATTCATGCCATGATAAGGAATGGTGACGATCCTGATGTAATTGAGGATTGGGATGGGAATATCTGGAATGACAATGGTAATAATGCAGATACTCCTCAGCATACTACCCTCTCCATCTGCTGTTCATGCCCGCCCTATAAGGCAGCAGATTTCCCAAACAGACAGAAGGGGGGATGATGTAAGGGTAGAGATGGAAGGGATAGATACCCCGGTTTCCCATGTGGACCCAGGGGAAAATACCCAAACCCCTGCTTTTGCTCTATGGCCTACTCCCTCTGTTGGATGGCCTCCACCTCCTCCCCTAGACTGGGTGGAGGACCCTGTGAGCCAAAGTGGGAACAGGGGTCGGAAGGAGTCAATGATCCGTGATTTCTCTGTAAAAGAGCTGGCTGCCATTGGAGATCGATTTAGGAAAAAAGCAGGGGAACATCATCCCCAGCTGCTGAGTCCTCCTGGCCCAGCTGTGCTTTCTGCTCCCACTGCTGCTTCTATCGAGCTGGCTTCTCCTGCTCCAGTTACTCATGATGAGGTAAAACAATGGGTTAAACAGGCTCTTAAAGATAACAATAGCATGTGGTCCTGGAAGCCCCCGAACCCTTCTGAAGCCTGAAGGTGTGGGCAGGATTCCCGTGTCTACTCCATCGAGACACGGCACACACACGGGGATCTGCGGCCCTACATACCGTTAACAATCCACTGGGGTGGGGGTAATGATCGCCAATACTTGGCTTTGGTCGACACCGGTGCAGAGCACTCGGTGATTCCTGGTAATCCCGACCTCTGGACTGGACCGGCCTTTCGAATAGAGGGGTTGGGAGGAGCGGTCACCCTGGCAAAGGAAATAAAAGTCTGTGCCATGGTGGGTGATAGCCCTTCCCCTGTCTGGTTACATGCCCTGGTGGCTGCTACTGACGAGTGTATCCTGGGTATTAATATGTTGGCCGGTATGGCCCTTAATACTAGCCAAGGGGGATTTGAATTTGGAATTCGAACTATTACAAAAAAACTAGTAGTGGGTCAGGCTAAGTGGGATCCTGTGATGGTGCCAGCCCCCATGAAACCAGTGTGCATTCCACAATATCATCTCCTTGGGGGGCAGGAAGAGATTACTGCCACCATCGATGCTCTGCAAGAAGAAGGGGTAGTGAGGCCCGCAACGTCGCCCTTTAATAGCCCTGTTTGGCCGGTCCAGAAGCCAGACGGCTCCTGGAGAATGACAGTTGATTATCGTTTTTTGAACAAACATGCCCCACCACTTGCTTCAGCAGTTCCGGACATTGTCACCCTTATTGAAAACATTGCTACTGGGAACTCAGGAACATGGTATGCTGTCATTGATCTCGCTAACGCCTTCTTCAGTATTCTTATAGCTGAGGATTCACAGGATCAGTTTGCCTTTACCTGGAAGGGGCGCCAGTATACCTTCAACCACCTTCCAGTATCGCCTTCCCTCTCAATTCACCATTATATTGATGATGTGGCCTCCTGGAGCCTCTGGCAGAAACAAGAGGGTCGCCGAGTCCCACTGGGATTCTGGTCACGTACCATGCCCGAGGCTGCCACTCGTTATTCTGTTTTTGAACAACAGTCACTAGCCTGTTACTGGGCCCTGCTAGAGACTGAAAGAATGACAGGTGATGCAGATGTTCAATTGCGACCTGCACTTCCTATAATGAATTGGGTCCTGGCTAATGATGCTAATCTAAAGATCGGGCGGGCTCAGCAGTCTTCTATTGTTAAATGGAAATAGTATATTCAGAGTCGTGCGACCAGAGGGCCTGAAGGGGTGGGCCGCGTACACGAACAGGTGGCTTACCATCCCAGGTCAGGAACTCACTTATCGGAGGAGGGGGATGGTGGCTCCAGTCAGTATGATGAGTTGAAGGCAGTCACTTTACCACTAGATCCCCATGATCACCCTCTTCGCCTGTTTACTGATTCCTGGGCTTTGGCTAATGGACTTGTGGTATGGATGCCTGATTTGCAAAAGAACAACTGGATGATACATGACCGCCCAGTATGGGGCAAAGAGTTGTGGCAGCTGTTGTGGGATGCTTCCCACCATCGAGTGATAACCGTTTATCACGTTGATGCCCATACCAATATGGCGACTAACATGGCTCAACATAATGCAGTAGCAGATCAGCTTGCCACTATCAGCTGTGCTGATACCGTCCCCCTGGCTCGATGGGCACATGAACAGAGTGGTCATTTGGGGGAGAAGGGATCAGCTATGTGGTCCCGTACACATGCTTTATCCGTCCATCAGGATGATGTCCACATGGTCGTACGTACATGCCCAGAATGTCAGCTTGTGAAGATCCATACCGTTCCACCTGGTCCGCATGGCTGAATAAAACGGGGTGCTCACTCAGCTGCGGTCTGGCAAATTGATTACATAGGCCCCATGCTAGAGTGTATGGGTAAATATTACGTCCTAGTAATGGTTGACACCTTTTCGGGCCTGGTTTTTACTTTTCCCACCAAGACGGCTGACCAAGCTAGCACTATCCAAGGACAAAACCATTTGATTTATCGTTATGATGTTCCAGAGGAGATTCACTCTGATAATGGCTCGCACTTCTCCGGGAAAGCAATCTGTGATTGGGCAAATGACAACGGTATTTTATGGGTCCACCATATTCCTTATTACCCGCAGGCTGCCGGGTTAGTTGAACAAATGAACGGCTTACTGAAGGAACAAATTCGTTTGTTAACATCACTGGGGACCCAGAAGGGATGGTGCCATGTGCTGCAGCAGGCAGTCGACAATTTGAATCATCGCCCTTTAAAAGGATGATTCCACCGACTTCTTCACGCTCCTGAATTACAGCCTATTCCAGAGGAATAACAGTCATTGCCCCCCATCCCCGAACTAGAGAATGTTGGACAAAAGGTATGGGTGGCACCACCAGGTAGTGGCCCTCCTGTAAAAGGGGAAATAGTGACACCTGCCCAGGGTAACACTCGGTGGGTAGCTATTGAGGGAGAGGATGATTTAGTCTGTTTAAACACTGAACGCTTATGGTATCGTGAGTGACATGTGTCAGGCTTCTTTGTTCCAGGTTCTCCATTTTACACTCCTGGTGATCTGGCTTAACAGCTGCTTTGATGCCAGCAATTTGATTTGTAATGTCGAGGACGTTCCAAGGGAGTTCCCCGTGGGAAACACGGTCCAATGCATTACACCAAGGAAGTCCTCGGTCACCAGCCTCAAGTGCAGCTTATATAAATATGTTATTGTTCAGCATGTTTCAAAATCTGTTCGTGAGCTCCAGTATCTGGGTATTGTGGCCAACAAGGATAATTTGAGCCTTGGTTGGAATCCTTTCTCATGGCTAACTGCTACATTTGGGGGAGTGGGCCACACTATCCTCCGTTGGTTGCTCGCGTCATTGCTTATTTTGTAATTGTTATTTTGATTTCTCTTTTTTCGCTCCCTCTGTACTCAAATACTGGTTAGGCCTCGCAAATGACAGATTGTGACCAAGGGGTGGAATGTAATGGAGGATTAAAACCATGTACCCAGATGCTTTTTGCTTATGTGGAACTGACGACACTGGGTCCACACGCAGGTCACCTTACTTTCAGAACTAGCAGATGTAATTAAACTCAGCCATGGGGACTTATCTGAAGATACACTTTGAAATGGAATTCCACTGTGAGGCCCAGGGAAAGCAGTTGTCAAATGTAACACTCTGAAATTGACGAATTGGTCACAACCCGTCTTGCTCGAGAAGTTTTAATAAGTCTTTGTATCTACGAGATAAACCAGGAAATTATAACATCCTGGTTCCATAATAATTAATCTTCTAAATTGTAGAATGTAATGTTCAGTTTTGATTTTGACTGACAAATATTAGAAGGAGTAGGCGCATGATTAATTGTTTTTGGGGTATATAAGCCTGTGGTCCTGCTGCTGAAGTTTAGACTCTCCGAGGGGTGGGAACACCCCTTGTCAAGAAGGAAGAACAGCCAGAGTCCGAGCAACGTCCCGGTCGGGGGAGGTGGAGAAGCTGCTACCAGCGCCCTGACAACCTACTACAAGTGTGCAGTCGTTGCCTCGCTTCGGCAGTTGGGACCAGTCCAAGCGTTGATAAGTATAGTTGGGAAGGGCTTGCATATTGTAGTGTGAAATCAGCTTTTGAATTAGTAATAAACATTTGTATAAACTGAACTGCTCTCGGTGTGTGTGTCTATTTTCTTTCGGTGGCTCAAACACTGTGACCAATCTAAAATGAACAAAATGAGAGGTATAAGTTTACCCAAGACACATGGCTTTCCACTTGAGCCCTCCATAGGGGACCTTGTGAAACGCTTTATTCAAATGTGTATACACCACATTCACCTTCTTACCTTTATCAATTTCCTTTGTCACTTATACTTTTTATAATGGCAGTATGTTTTGCGGAAACTGCCAAAATGTTTGGCCTGGAAGTCAGCCTGAAGAAAACTGAGGTCCTCCATCAGCCAGCTCCCCACCGTGACTACCAACCCCCCCACATCTCCATCGGGCACACAAAACTCAAAACGGTCAACCAGTTTACCTGCAAGGATGCAAGGATCGACAACGAGATAAACAACAGACTCGCCAAGGCAAATAGCGCCTTTGGAAGACTACACAAAAGAGTCTGGAAAAACAACCAACTGAAAAACCTCACAAAGATTAGCGTATACAAAGCCGTTGTCATACCCACACTCCTGTTCGGCTCCGAATCATGGGTCCTCTACCGGCATCACCTACGGCTCCTAGAACGCTTCCACCAGCATTGTCTCCGCTCCATCCTCAACATTCATTGGAGCAACTTCATCTCCAACATCGAAGTACTCGAGATGTCAGAGGCCGACAGCATCGAATCCACGCTGCTGAAGATCCAACTGCGCTGGGTAGGTCACGTCTCCAGAATGGAGGACCATCGCCTTCCCAAGATTGTGTTCTATGGCGAGCTCTCCACTGGCCACCGAGACAGAGATGCACCACAGAAGAGGTACAAGGACTGCCTAAAGAAATCTCTTGGAGCCTGCCCCATTGACCACTGCCAGTGGGCTGATATCGCCTCAAACCGTGCATCTTGGCGCCTCACTGTTCGGTGGGCAGCAACCTCCTTTGAAGAAGTCCGCAGAGCCCACCTCACTGACAAAAGACAAAGGAGGAAAAACCCAACACCCAGCCCCAACCCACCAATTTTCCCTTGCAACTGCTACAACCATGTCTGCCTGTCCCGCATCGGACTTGTCAGCTACAAATGAGCCTGCAGCTGACGTGGACATTTACCCCTCCATAAATCTTCATCCGTGAAGCCAAGCCAAAGAAGAGAAAGACATAATGCTCAAGATAACCTGTTGGTTTGCTCGCAGAAGAACACTTCCACTGACCCAGCTATTTTGCGACAAATAAACAAACTAATTTCTTTTTTTTTCAAAAGAATCAAGAAATTGCAGACAGGAAAGAGAGAGAGAGAGAGAGAGAGAATGGGAGTGGAATGGTGCTTAGAGAATGAGTGGTACATGGCAATTCTGTCTGAGTGAGGGAATTTCAGATTATACGATTATGAGTACATGCTGAATTTGAAATCCAGCACCGGGATTTTACAGTGAAGAGAGGTTTATACATTGGTACAACTCTGCATTCTGCTTATAATACTCGGGAAGTGGAAACCCAGTCTCAACATGTAATCCCCAATGAGATCCTCATTCATCCCATGAGCTAATAAAGAGTTACTTCACAATCATCATGAAAGGTCAGAGCAAGATCTCCAGTTTAATTGAATTCCTTGTTTCTTTGCATCGTCGAGCAAGTCAAAATAGCAAAAAGCAATAGAACTAAATAGTCCAACGTATGCAATAGCACTTCACAAAGTTTGAAAGGAAAACTTGCACATTTCTGTGGTGACCCTGAAGAGTTTGCACAATGGAGTGCTTTGTTAAGTGCAGTCAACATAATGACTTTGGAAATGCAAAAGGCAACTTTCAGACAGTGAGATTGAGCAAGATGTTTGGGCAGATACTTTGCTGTAATTGATGTTATTTCAGGGATAAATATTGGTCAGGACACTGGAGGTAAATGGTGCAGGAGTGCATGAGATAGTGCCAAGGAATATTTTATATCCACCAGAAAAACACATAAATGTTAACTTGTTATTGAATATGTTTCTTCTTTCTTTCTTTGGCTTGGCTTCGTGGACGAAGATTTATGGAGGGGTAATGTCCACGTCAGCTGCAGGCTCGATTGTGGCATTAAGCACCACTGAAGTGGTAGATGACTAATGGTTTTCAAGTTAATCGATGCCTGTGAAAATCTCAGTAAATTACTTCTTACACCTGACTGACTGAATGTCTCGTACTGATTTCTATATCATCTCGCATAATATTTCTATGGAAGCTTCTTAATGATTCACATCTTAGAATAATTTTAGAACATATCTGAAGAACTGTGAAGAAAAAATTGGAATCAGGTACCAAGTTCCAAGACTTACTCTCTTTGTCGATGGCACAAATTCCATAAACCAGAATGAGATGCTTGTGGGAAACTTGACTCATAATGCTTGCTGCCTCAAAGAATGACTATAATGGTAAAAACATTCAGATTTTAACAAAATTGTATTTCATCATGGAAGTTACAACAGACAAATTTTGTCAACAACCCCCAGCCACAATACTCTCCCAAATACAAATTCTCCAGTTCTGGTCTCTTTAGAATCTCTTGATAATTGCCTCCTTTACAACCTGGAAGTCCTTCCCATCTGTGGCTTGTCAATCTCTGATTCATTTCTTCTCAAAGTACAGTATTTTGATTGTTCCGTGCAAGGGAAATAATCTTTCATCAACTTATTAAATTTCTTTGAAAAGTTGTCATATTTAATTTTTTTACTTTAGCTTTAATTTAATTTAGGCATACAACATGGTAACAGGCCATTTCGGCTCACAAGCCCATGATGCCCAATTAATCTACAAACCCTGGTACATTTTGAAGGCAGGGAGGAAACCGGAGCACCTGGAAGAAACCCATGCAGACACGGAGGTTTCCTTACAGACAGCGCCCGATTTAAATCTTGGTTACTGGCGCTGTAACAGAGTTGCGTTAACCACTAGGCTAAGCATGCCACCTTTATGAATAAGTACATTCAACTTTGCGTGCGATAATCAAATTTCATATCTCACTTGACTAATATCTCCAGAAAACTTTTGATAAGCTTTAGCATCAAATATAATTGTGATGCAGGAGCTAATATATGGGCTCACAGAAAATAGAGAGTAGGCACAACTTGCTCTCCAGATTCCAGAATCTGCAATCTCTCTTATGTTTCCAGTGACAAGTTAGGGAGATAGACACTGACAAAGTAGCTGAGGATATTGGATTGAATATACTACTCTGAGGAATGCCTGTAGTGATTTAAAAATAAACAAGATGTTGGAGGAATGCAGTCAAGTGAGCTCATCAAGGTGATTTTAACTTGCACATATGTTGGGCAAATCAATTTGGTCGAGGCATGTTTGAGGAAGACTTCATGGAATGTGTCCTTGGTAGCGTTCTTGAAGAGCATGTAACTAAGCCGACAAGGGATCTGGTCCTGTGCAATGAGAGTGATAAAATTTATGACCCTCTCACAAAGAGTGATATGCTGTGATTGAATTTCTCATTCAAGTGGTTCAATTTGATCTGAAAAGCAATGTTTCATTCCTAAATAAGGGAGTCCACAATGGGATAAGGGAAGATTGGCTCGTGTAGACAGGGAACACAGGCTATATATATAGAGGGACAGTTGAGGAACAGTAAAACATTTTCAAAGTGATTTTTCATTGCCCTCATAGATTATGAAAGTAAACCAGGACAAGTATAAAAGACATTTTTAGAATTGTTCAAAACAGAAAAGGGTTACAAAACCTGAACAGAGGTTCTTAGTAAGATGAAAAGAAGGAATTAATATTGGGTAATATAGAAATAGCTGTGGCTTTGAGTGACTATTTTGTGTGTCAGTCTTCATGGTGGAGGACACATCTAACATGCTAAAGAGAGATGTTGTGGATACGATGGGTGGTGAGGACCTCCATGCAAACTCCAAGGTGGTGCTAAGCAAACTGGTGAGGCACAAGATAGATAAGTCCCTTGATCCTGATGGAATGCATCCCAGGGAATGCTGAAGGAAAGGGCAGAAGTTATAGTAGAAGGGCTTGTGATAATTAACCAGAGTCCTCTAGAATCTGGGCAGGTCCCAGAAGATTGGAAAACTGCGAATGTCACACATTATTTAAAAAAGGATGTAGGCAAAAGCTAGGTAACTATAGGGCAACCAATACTTCAGGCCTGAGCCCTTTGTTAGGTGCTTGCTTTAAGTCGGAGCTGTGAAAATGTTTAAAGTTATCATTTAGGAAAGAAAAACAATATATCTGGATAGACTGGTCTTGAAAGATTTTGGCTGATTCTGCTCAACCCGCTGAGTTCCTCCAGCAGTTTTTCTTTCCAAGTTTCAGCATCTGCAAACTCTTGTACCTCCTATAGTGACATCCTGAGGCTGAAATGATTAACCTACATTATTCTTTGTGTGAGGTATGAACCTCAGTATGTTCCTTTTGATGCCCAGATTCAAATGATGTCACACTCCCAGGCACTGCTTTGATGTAAAAGGCAATCACTTTCACGTCATCTCTCACATCAATTTGTTGATCCAAGTTTAGACAAGGGTTTCGATGGGAATCTCAGTTTTAACTTTGCCAGTGTTAGAAAGTGGACTGCGAATGTGGTAATGAGTGGGATTAGATGTTTATGTACTTGACAAAGGTGGGCAGCCTTCCACTTGCTGGGGCCGATGCCAGTGTTGCTACTTTCCTGCAACAGCTTGGCTTGGAGCACAACTAGTCCTCGAGCAATATAATATCATACAATCACATTCTGGCTAATAAGTATACTTGAACTCTAGTAGTAACACAAGTCTTAATTTCTCTGTCTAACAAAATCTCTAACTTTTAGTTTGGACATTTCCAATTAATTACAAGCTAAAATTTTTATTTTCGAAGTCCTGTATTCCTCTGACCTTCTGTGTGGTGATGAGTTTTCTGGGATCACCTGTTTAATTTAATTTAGATGTACAGCACAGTAACTGGTTATATCGTCCCATGAGTCCGTGCCACCAATTTACATATAATTAACCAGCTTTGAAGGGTGGGAGGAAACTGGAATCCCTGGGGAAAACCCATGCAGACATGGGGAGAAAGTATAAAATCCTACAGACAGCACAGGATCTGAACCCTGATCCCCTTCGCTGGTGCTATAAAGGAGTTGCGCTAACCGCTACGCCAACCATGCCACCCAAAGACATTCTGAACATCCTAACCAAATTAGTCTATATATTTCCTGCCACTATATGATTCCTTTCTTTATCGACCATTAATGAGAATCTCAATTGACCAGAATGAAAAATTAAGGGGATCACCTCAGAGTAGTTTCTGTACGATGAATCCAGTACTTTCAGTAAAACCTCCATATGGTAGACATCATTGTTTGCATTTCCCTCTCTCATTCCTTTGAAGATCTTTGTAAAGGTGCCTTGACCCAGACTTTCGCCCTATTGTAAATAAAGCAAAGTCTGACCATGAGCTCAGCATCTTTCCCATGCTCACCTTGATCTGGACAAGCTGGAGGTCGCAGCATTCTCTTGTTCTCAAATATCAATAAAATGGCAACATCATGCACTTGCAGCTGGATTGACACTGATCACAGGACAAAAACGTATACATTTCTCATGCAACAAAGGATGTTCAAATCAGGAAAACTAAGCAAAATTTACCATGCAAAAATGGACCTGCTGCTGAATTGGCCATGCTCGTGTTTTTCCCCTGCTTGTGGTATCCTACCCTTCTTCATTTCACACCATCCCCATATTGTTCTATTGCTTTTTCGTTCTGTGTTTATCCAGCTTCTTCTAAAAAAATTCAGTGGGAGTGAGCTCCATATTTTCCTTGCATTATGGAATTCTTAATTGGAATTCATGGCGACCTGACAGTTCGGAACCTTCCTTCTGTGTGACTAAACTGTCCAAGGGACATCTTAAATCAGAGTTCCCCTTCTTTACAGAGAGTCTGATATTCTGAGTCAGTTGACATGATCCACCCTTGTTTAGAGCATATGGTTTATTGGAGTCAGGAACTGTTGGGCACAGCTATAAATTTAGGATATTTAGGTCATTTCTTTTATCCAAAACTTGACAGTTAATTCTTGGCACAGCTGACAGACTGCAAAAACTGAGCTTTCTCCACAAGTATGATGTGCCCTCCAATAACACACAAACTCCAGCAGGTGCTAGCATGAGAGACCAACCATCTACTTCTTGCAGTGAATGATGTCCCTCACATTCCTGATCATTCCTGCTCTTTGATCAGCTGCAATGCCCTGGGTCACTGGCAATGATCTTCATATCCTCACTGGGGACAGAAGTACCAAAGGACTGCAAATGTTGTTCCCTGATCAAGTCAGTGAGTAGAAATAACCCAAGAAATTATAGACCAGTGAGTCTTACTTCAGAGGAGTGCAAGCTGTTGTAGAAGATGCTGACAGACAGGATTTACAAGCATTTAGAGAGGCATAATCTCATTAGGGATAGCCAGCATGGCTTTAGCAGGGGAAGGTGTATCTCACGAGCCTGAATGAATTCTTTGAAGATGTAACAAAGAATATTGATGAAAGGAGATGTAGTTTATATGGATTTGATAGGATTCCCAAAGCAAGGCTCCATCAGAAAGCCTCAAGGCCTGGAATTCAAGGAGGCCTTGCATTGTGGATATAGATTCCCCAGAGAAGGCAGGTTGTAGATGGTTAATAATCTGCAGGCTGTAGATGGTAAGTGACCAAACTGGTACCCTTCATCTTTGATATTTTTCTAAATAACCTGGATGAGGAAGGGTAAGGAGGGGTTAGTAAGTTTGGGGATGACACAAAAGTGGATAGTGTGGTGGATAGTCTAAGAGGGTTACCAGAAATTACAAAGGGGCATTGATTAAGTATAGAGCTGGGCTGAGAAGTGGCAGATGGGTTTAACCAAGAAATGTGCAAGGTGGTTAGTTTCAGTAGGTCAAATTTGAAAGAAGAATAAAATGTTAATGGGAGGATTCTTGAGAAGCATGGACGACCTAAGATATGTTGGGATCCATGTCCATAGGTTCTGCAAAGGTTGATAGTGTTGTTAAGAAGGCATATGCTGTGTAGGTCTTCATTAACTGTGGGATCGAGTTCAAGACAGTCGTATAAGACTTTGGTTAGACCCTGTTTGGAATATTGTGTTCAGTTCTGGTCACCTCACTACAGGAAGGATATGGATGCTATAAAAATGGAGCATATGAAGTTTCCAAGGATTCTGCATGGATTAGAAAGCACGCCTTATGAGGATTGGTTGAGGGAGCTTGGTCTTTTCTCCTTGGAGCAATGGAGGATGAGAGGTGACCTGATGGAGGTGCGCAACATGATAAGAGCCATTGATCATGTGGATGGCCAGATGCTTTTTCCCAGAACTAAAATGCTAGCACCAGGGAGCATAGTTTTAATGTGCTTGGGAGTCAGTACAGGAGAGGCCTAAGAGATAGGTTCTTTGTAGATGCATGGAATGTGCTGCTGGCCACAGTGGTGGAGACAGGTACAATAGCTTATTTTAAGAGACTATTAAGTACATGGAACTGAGACAAATGGTGGATTATATAGAAGGAAAATTCTGGGCAGTAGTCAGAGCAGGTTCAGGTATACCCCACTTTATGAATACTCACTATATGCAAATTCGTAAACCTCTTCTGTACCCCTTCCAACGTTATGAAATCCTTCCCTTTGCTAGCTGACCAAAACTGCACACAATATATCTTTAACATAATATCCCAACAGTTGTATTCATGCCTGACCAATTAAAGCAAGCACCCCAAATATTTGTTCACTACTCTGTCCATACATATATAGATATCTATATATAGATATCTATATATAGATATATAGATATCTATATATATATATATATATATATATATACACACACCGACATCCTTTGGTCACTCTGCTGCAACACACTCTTCAGGGCACCACAAACTGTGTAAATCTTACCCTGCTTCAATTTACACAAATTCAGTACCTCCTATTTTTCTGCCTTGAACTGCATCTCCCATTCCTTCATCCAGTTCCCATCTGACCTGTAACCTTCTTCATTGTCCATCGTAGCATTCTTTATATTGTTGTGTCACCAGCAGGGCCACAAACACTTTGTACAAATAATCTGTGTGCATTACAGAAAGCAATGGTCCTCCAGGTCCTCTACAATCACTTTTATTATTCCTGGAATTAAACACTTCCTGTATTTTGACAGACTCACCCAGATCAGCTCCTCCTTCTTTACTTTGTGGAACATCATCTGATTGACGTTCCTTCTCTGCATAGCAGACGACAAAGGTAGGTTAGATGACCAGTTACTGCGAATGATAATCAAGTTGGACTTTTCTGGGAGGAGAGAAGAAGAAGGTAGGGATCTCCACTAGAGCACAAGAAGTTACATCATGAGATAACAACATCTGGGTAGAGAGCAAAAACCAATCTGCTCGTGGAATTCAGAGGGTCGAACAGCATCAGTGAATGGAAAGGAATTGTTGATGTTTTGCGATAGAACCCTTTGTAAAGACAATGAGTGTAGAAGGGAGATTGCCAGGGTGGGAGGGGCTAGAATTACAACAGCCTGGAAGAAGGGTGAGGTGATCTGTTAAGCAGAAGAGAGAGGGGAGCACCTCTGTTTTTCTCCAAACCACCCTCAACATTTCTGCCCCTTTCATACCACATCCATACAGATTTCCCTCTGGTTCCGTCCTCTTTCACCCACATGCCACCAGCATTTATCCCATCTGTCCTGCACCTCTTACCCTAGTAGCCGCTCAACTTTTCAGATCCCAGCATTGGTAACCTTTGACTCCAATTATCGCCCCCTCCATCCTACCTGACTTATCTTCCTCACCTGACCCCTTTTTTTCTCTGCCTCTCTCTATCCGTCTCTGTCTTCCCATCTGCCCATCATTCTTCACCCCTCCCTGTATGGCCAGTCCCCCATTGGCCCCTGTCCAACCCCTCCTATCCTGTCCTCATTATACTGGCGATCTCCCTTCTGCACTCTCAGTCTCGATGAAGTGTTTCAACCTAAAATGTCATCAATTCCTTTTTCACACCTTTGCTGCTCGACCCACTGAATTTCTCCAGCAGACTCTTCTTCTTTTGTTTCAGATTCCAGCATCTGCAGTCTCTCTTGTGTCATCTGGTGGAAGAGCTTGTCCACTGCACGATCTGCTTTGATTTCATTCAGAAGAATTCTGTTACTTTACTGCTCAGGTTTTGATGGAAATCTCCATCATTGCTGTCAAATGAAAAACAGAAAGCAGGCAACATCTTTCAAACCTTTCAATATCCAACATTAATCCTTGAACTCTTCATGGAAAGTTCTCATGAACTCACTCATCATCATTTCATCCTGACAGTAAATGTTGCAGAATTGCATTAACGACAGGCAATATTGTGTGATCAGTCCAATTGGAGAAACACCATTGGTCATAGACCACCAGGCAGAATAACAGCCTTTCACTTCTTACTTCTGTCCTCTATGAGCCAGCCAATTTTAAATCCAATTGTAGATGCCATGTATCTGAATCAGCCTAGTGTGAGGGACCTTGTCGAATGCCTCACTTAACTCTATGGAAACAACGTACACCATCAACCACCTTTGCCATTTCCTCAAAACACTCAATCAAATCGGTCAGACATGACCTGCCCCTCACAAAGCCATGTTGACTGTCCCAAATCTGACCATGAGTAAATGTGTATAAATCCTATCCCCAAGTATTCTTTCCAATAGTTTCCCTACCACTTATGTGAGGCTTAATGACCTAAAATTTCCTGGATTATCTTTTTTTTTCCTCTCTATTGAACAAAGGTACAACATCAGCCACTGTTCAGTCCTCTGGGACCTCTCCTATCACTGGTGAGGATCCAAAGATCTTTACCAAGGCCCCAGCAATCTCTTCACTTGCCTCTTTCAATAACTGGGCGCGTATCAATCAGGGGCAGGGAACGTCCATCTTAATGCTTCTTAAGAGACACCACCTCTTTCTGGATCTCAGAATGCCCTAAAATATTCTCCACATTATGATCCCTATCACTGCCCATGTCCTCTTCCTTCGTAAACACCAATGCAAAGTATTCATTTAGTATCTCACCAACTTCCTCTGACTCCAAGCATAAATTCCGTCCTTTGTTCTGACTGGTCCTCTCTTCTGTCTGGTCATCCTCTTATTTGTAAACATAAAATGTCTTGAAATTTTCTTTAATCCTGCTTACCAAGCACACTTTCATGGCCTTCTTAATCGTCTCGAGGACTTTCCTGCAATATGTATGTTCCTCCAGGGCCCTGTCTGATTGTAGCTTCCTGAATCTTGTGGATACCTCCTTTTTCATCTTGACTGTTCATGGCCACTCTCGTCATCCAAGATTCTCTCACTTTGCCACCCTTTTCCTTGCTTCACATTGGAGCATGCCAGTCCTCAATTCTACTCAGTTGGTCCTTAAACAACTCACACACATCAGATGTGGGCTAATGGGGGCCATCAGTGTAATCCTATCAATTTGATCCTCCTTTTTATTCATAAATTCTATGCATAAAGCCTCACTGGATAATTTCCTGGGATATCCCCTCTGAGGGCTGTTATTGTGTTCTCCCTGGTCCATTTTTTGTAAAGTTGGACAATGACATCCCTGTTATTATACTCAATATCCCAGATAGTGAAGGCAAGTATCTCATAAGCTTTGTTCACTATCATATCTATCTATGCCGTAACCTTCTTGGATTTTTGTAACCCAAAAGTACATCATAAGACCATAAGATGTAGGAACAGAAGTAGGCCATTTGGCCCATCGAGTCCACTATTCCATTCCATCATGAGTTGATCCATTCTCCCACTCAGCCCCTCTCCTCAGCTTTCTCCCCATAATCTTTGATACCTGCATTATTCAGATGCCTATCAATCTCTGACTTGAATACATCCAATGACCTGGCCTCCACAACCACCCGTGTTAGCAAATTCCAGAGATTCACCACTCTGGCAAAATAAATTTCTCCTTATCTCTGTTTTAAATGGGATTTAATTTTATCTGTGATTGTTCTGCCCAATTTACCAACTCATCAATATCTCCCACAGCATATGACCACCTTTCTCACTCTCACCATTTTTTGTGTGATCTGCAAACTTGGCTGATCAGGGCTCCTACATTCATGTCTAAACTCTCGAAATGAATAACAGTCATCAGTCCTCATTTTCATACTAGTGGTCCAGTCATAAAACCACTCTTGACCTTCACGCTCTGACACCTATCACAGAGCCAGTTTTCCAGTTTGGATGCCTTAAGGTCTAACTCTTTGGACATCTTCCCATGTGGGACTTCCCATTTGGAACAGTGCCCTCACTGAGCTCTTCAATTTATATAGTTTCACCAAAAAAATTGAACCAAATTTGATGTAAATATACATAAGTGCTGGAGAAACTCAGCAGATCCTGCAGCATCCAGAGGCCGCAAAGGTGTAAAACCAACATTTTGGGCCTGAATAAAGACACCATATTTGCTGTCCTATAATCATTGGGCACCTGACTTGTTGCTGGCAAAGAATTATAAAATTCTGTCAGGGCCCCAGTAATCTTCTTCCTTCCCTTCCATAGTAGCCTGAGATACATCTCATCAAGCTCTGGTCATTTATCCATCTTTAAGCCCACAAAGTCCCCTGATACCTTTTTTGATTTTAATGCAAACATGTTCAGGAATATCCGCACCCCTTCCTGAATTATCCAGCTACAACGTCTACAATAAAGATTTCTTCCCTTTATCCTCTTGCTCCACATACAGATTGGCACTTTGATCTGTAACAGGGCTTACTCTTTCTTTGGTTGCCTCTTGCCCTTATCAAGTTTATAAAATGATTTTCTTTAATCTTGGTTGCCTTTATTTTCCCTCCTGATTTGATTTTTAAGTACTTCACTACACTCTTTAGACTCCGAAAGTGTCTCACCATGCTTCGTTCCCTATACCTGTTATATGTTTGCACTATCCTCCCCTCAGTATTGTTCATCATCCAGAGTTCCTTGATTTGCTGTCTGGGCCTTACTTTTAGGAGAACACATGGAGAGTATTCACTAGTCACATTGATACAATTCATTTCTGTTAGCCCCAGTTTAGATTCATAGGGACATGGAGTCTTACAACACAGAAGATTCCCTTCAGCTTAGCTTGTCCATGACAACAATTGCCAATCTTGCTTTATGAGATGGAAATTGGTTTTAACCCAATTTAAGACATTAATTTTCAAACCTTAGATCACTACAGCACAAAAAAAGCCCCTTCAGTCCATTTAGTCCATGCTGCTATTTTTCCACCATAGACCTCCATATCCTTGCAGCTATCCAAATTTATTTCAAATGTTGAGATCTAACCCACATCCAGCACTTCTACTGGTAGCTCATGGAGGTCCCGGTGGGAGATGGGATGGCCCCATGGGAGATGGGGATGGTCCCGTGGGAGTTGGGGATGATCCCGGTGTGAGATCGGGGTCCCAATGTGAGATGGGGGTCCCTGTGTGAGATGGGGTTAGCCCCGTGGGAGATGGTGACAGCCCTATAGGAGATGGGGGTCCCAGATGGAGATGGGGACAGCCCTGTGGGAGATGGGGACGGTCCTGATGGGAGATGGGGACGGTCCCAATGGGAGATGGAGGCCTCCAGTGGTAGATGGGGACAGTCCCAGTGGGAGATGGGTGAGCGATGAACCTCTGCTCAGATATCTACAGCACCTTTAAATCATGTGACACTACTCAAAGTACATCCAGGAATGTTGCCCATCCATATTGACCCCCATGTGGTGACATTAGGATGTGAGTTAGGGATTTTAAATACCTCATGGGACAGACAAAGGAAGAGGCAGGGGGGCATGAAAAGGAATTCAAGTGTCAAAATTTGGAATAGACTGGGCATTTACCTTTGGGTCTGGGTGGGCAGCAGGTGTTGAGTTCGATGCTGATTCCCTCTGTCACAAGTCCGGTCATCTGGTAATAGTTCAGCAGACTCTTCAAACTCTCAAATTGCCATGGTACACCATCCACAACGTAGTTCTCCCCCTTTATAATCAAGCAGTCCTTGTAATCCTTCCCAAACTCTGTCTGCAACCAATGAAATGAATATCAAAATTGCACTAATTTATTGGTTGAATGATATATGGGAAAGTGAATTGTCAAATCACTTAACTGGAGCCTGGCTCAGGCCTCAGGCTTCTGGATGGAAGTCAACTGGACAAAACGTATATTGAATTTGTGGCAGTTTCCAGGTTAAATAGAAGCAATTAAGAAGTGAGACTAGGCTCTTCTTATTGTGAATCACCCTTGCAAACCAACACAGGACAGCAAGGAAAGCCTCTCCATATCACCTCCTCACCAACCTTCACTGTGTGAAATGCCATCTTGCTTCATTCAGCCTCTGGTTACTGCTTCGTGGTCTTTGTCTGATCAAAGGCACTCCTCAATGCCTCCTCTATTTAATACATAGAATGGTACAGCAAAGGAACATGTCCTTACAGCTCATTCTGACCATCCCATCGTCTGCATGAGGCTTCTATCCCTCTTTTTCCTTCTCTATCCAATTACCTGTCCAAATGGCTTTTACACATTGTATCTGATAGTACTGCCTCCCCCAACACGTCAATTAAAATATGCACATATGCTGTGTGAAACTCTTACTCCTGACCCCACTGATCAAATCCATCTGCAGAGGGCTGGGGGAGAGATGGGGTGCTTTTTCCACTGAGGCTTCATCAGTTCTGCCCCATTCTGATTTGTCATAAAATCATTTTCATGGTCCAAAAATGAATCATGGTAGAAACTTCATGATGAATTTCTCATTGCTGAATTGTAATGTTTGCCCATTGCTGCACCTCCCTGACTGATGTACGTACAGTATGCAAATCGATCAAAGGCTTTTTGCGCATCTCACTCAGTTGCTATGGCTACAATGCTGGTCAAATGCCATCAGTGTCCATTAGAGCCAAAACCTTCACCAATGTTTAGAGTTGAGCTGATTGGAGAAATGTCATTGTGCAGAGGTCACAGTGGATTCACAAAATAAAAATAATTTGTCTCAAATTGTCTCACTCAACTTACTTCAACACAAATGGTCAGGAAGTATGTGTTAAAATCCTTGGGGCTACAGCGCAGGATGAAAAGACCTTTCCTGTTTCCCTGCTTCTTCAGCTTGGACACCGCAAAGTCAGAGCTGCCATGAAAGAAAATGATAATTGAAAATAAAGACAAGCCAAGTTATTGCTTGGACCCTTCAGAGGGCCAGAGTGGAGTAGCTGGTTTAGGGAGGAACAAGTTTCTGCCATGGGTTCTGTCATTTCAATGATTTTCCCTTAATGTTTTCCCAAAAACTTGAATGTTGCTACTTGGCGAGCATTTTGTGCCCCTATTTAAGTGAGTGTGTCAGAATGGAATAAGGATTGGAATGCCAGTTTGCAAATTACTTCAGCCTTGTTAACTTATCCTTTGGTCTCCACCGCTGACCGCAGCCCATACCTACACACTGGAATTCCATCCCAAGTCCTTGCTACTTCCTGTAATATTCTGTTTAATTCCAACTATTGATTACATTTGGATGCTCTGCCCTAATATTTCTAATTTATAAATTTTAAATTTAGATGTACAGGCCATTTTGACTCACAATCCTGTGCCTCCCAATTATACCCAATTGACCTACAGCCCTGGCACATTTTGAATGGTGAAAGGAAATCCGAGCACCTGGATAAACCTCATGCAATCACAGGGAGAATGTACAAACTCCTTATAGACAGCATTGAATTCAAACCTGGTTCCGATCACTGGTGCTGTATCAGTGTTGTGCTAACCGCTACACTAACAGACTCTCCCTGATATATCTCATGATTAAATTCTGCATCAATTTTTGTTCCTCATTATGATGCTGTGAAACATCAAGAAACATTTTACTGATTAAAAGTGTCATATACATGAAAATAGCTACTTTTGCTTTCATGTTGTGATCTACAAAAAGATAAAATTTCACATGCATCTGGTATGATCCCATATGCTGCCCCAGATCAAGCAGTGCTTCCATTAATCAGTTTGGAAATCCATTGATCTTTTGCAGAAGGAACTTCTCATGAATTCTCTTTTCCATGAACTAGTTGAACTGAATTTATAATGTTGGAACTTTGGGAAAAAACACAGCTCTCCAATCTTAGCCCAGGTAGAAATTAAATCCACGCCCAAATGAAAAGGCCCAATATTCAAATACTGGGCTCCACAGTTTCTGTGTCCAAGTCCTGTTGTAACAACTTCCATTTATGTGGTTCCTTTGATGTAGCAATATGTCGTAAAAGAAATTTAACGGGGTGCTTTCATGAAATTTATAGAACTATGCAATTTATAACTCCACGCCACTTAAGGAAATAATTGGCAAATCACCAAAGACTTGGTCAAAGAGATAGATTTTCAGCTGGTTTAGGGAGGAACAAGTTTCTGCCATGGGTTCTGTCATTTCAATGATTTTCCCTTAATGTTTTCCCAAAAACTTGAATGTTGCCACTTGGCGAGCATTTTGTGCCCCTATTTAAGTGAGTGTGTCAGAATGGAATAAGGATTGGAATGCCAGTTTGCAAATTACTTCAACCTTGTTAACTTATCCTTTGGTCTCCACCGCTGACCGCAGCCCATACCTACACACTGGAATTCCATCCCAAGTCCTTGCTAAATGAAAGGAGAGGTGAGGGTAGAGATAGAGTCAGTTAGAATTAGAGAGGGGATTCTAATGTTTATAGCCCTGGAAACTGAGAAGTACCTGCAATGGGGAAGCAACACAAATCCAGGATGTACAAAAATTTGGAAATGGGGAGGAGACAGAAAGATTGGTCAAGCTTGAGGAGGAATAGAGAAACAATGTACATAAATGATTTGGAAGAGTGTAGTGTAGTGTGCCTAAATCTAAGTTTAATGATGAAACTAAATTGAGTGGAAAAGCAAATTGTGCAGAGGATATGAAGAGACTGCAGAGAGATATAGATAGGTTAAATGAGAGGGCTAGGGTCCGGCACATGGAGTACAAATGTTGGCAATGTGAGGTTATCCACTTTGGAAGGGAAAATGGAAGATCAGATAATTTTTTAAATGGCAAGCAACTGTAGCATGCTGATGTGCAGAAGGACTTGGGTGCACTTGTGCACTTGAGCATTGGCCTTCATTGCTAGTGATTGAATTTAAGAACAGGGAGATGATGCTGCAATTGTACAAGATACCCGTGAGACCACATCTGGAGTACTACAATGCAGTTTTTGTTTCCTTTCTTCAGGAAACAAGGCTTAAGGCTTTGGAGGCAATGCAAGGAGATTCACCAGGTTGATTCCAGGGATGAGGGGTTAGTCTATGAGGAGACATTGAGTTGTCTGGGACTGTACTGGCTGGAATTCAGAAGAACGAGAAAGGGTCATGTAGAAATGTATAGAATTATGAAAGGCATAGATAATATGGAGGTAGATAAGTTGTTTACATTGGTAGAGGAGACCAGAACTAGGGGACATAGCCTCAAGATTCAAGGTAGTAAATCTAGGAAAGAGATCAGGAGGAACTGCTTTCCCAGAGGGTGGTGAATCTGTAGAATTTGATTCCCATTGAAACAGTGGAGTCTACCTCAGTAAATATATTTAAGACAAGGTTGTATAGATTTCTACATAGGAAGGGAACTCGGAAATATGGGGACAAGCATATAGGTGGAGATGAGCCAATCATTAGATCAGCTATGATCACATTGAATGGTGGAATGGATTCAATAGGCCGGATGGCCTGCTCCTGCACCTATTTCTTATGTTCATGTTCTTTTGTAAGGGAGAGTATAGACCCAGAAAGGAATTGAAAAAAAGAATGATCATTTTATCTTGAGCTATTGGCAAATTTGGGTATGCCGTGAGCAACAAGGACAAGTGTAATGGTTGAGCAGCGCAAGGATTTAGGGCAAATATGACAGGAAAATTTTGGATGCTTGTGGATATTTATAAGGATACAAAGAGATTCTGGGAGAATACAGTGTGTGTTGTGGCAAATTTAATGGGCATCCAACAGGATGCTCCACACAAAATAGGGCAAAGTTGGAAACTGCACTTCATAATTTTTGACGTTATTGATCTCATTGATAAACGCACTAAATAGGTGGCTGCTGTTTCTTGACACAAGCTGAGAGAAAGACAGTAAAATACTGAGATATTTACTGCAAAATCATTCTCCAGCAGCAATGCCACCATATGGTCATGGCTTCAATATGAAATCTACTTCTGAAATTTGGTTCCATCGTCTGTAACAGAACTGAATTTCAGAAGAATGCAATGCAGACTCGATTCTATGTTTTGTATTTAGCATGGATGACCAAGGATAATTATTTTCTCTCATTGGAAACCATATCCCTGGTCATCATAATAGGTTGCTGGTAAATCATTCAGTCAGATAGCAGGAAAAGGTTAGTTCTCTACTTGTTCTTTTGGAGGAGGATAGAAAGTAGAAGAAACTGAAAAAGAGTGCAATGGTCTAACGGCAAGTTCCCTTCTGTAAGGAATTAGACCTCTCTCATTCCTAGAACATACGTGATAGGTCCATGACAATTGTTCTCAATATGTTCCAACAGTTTTGGAGGAGCCACTTCTTTGCAGAAGTAATGGTGAGCGTCGGCAGTCAATCTGTAATAGCCATCAATAAGGGCGACAAAAGATAGAGCATCTCTCAGAGTGGGAAACTCTGCCTCCTGCAAAGTGGAAAGCGTGAGACAACTATTAGACAAACTTAACACAGAGATAGGCTGAATGAGCTCACAGTCTGCAAAGCCATGCGTAATGGGAACAATGTATCTGGACCCCTCGGTCTCTCTGTTCCACAACACTGTCAGGCCCCTGTTATTCACCATGCAAGTCCTGTCCTGGCTCTTATCTAAAATAAGCACATCTGCGATCCCTTGTAAGCTGAGATAACCTTTCTCATTGTTCATGATACCACCAATTTTAGTGTCATCCACAAAGTTACATCATGCCCCTACATTCTTATCTGGATGGTTAATATAAATTGTAAAAATTAGAGAGCCTAGTGTCATCACACCACGTCATGACCTCCAGCCTGAAAAATTACCCTTTACCATCACCCTCTGTATCCAATTGGCCAAGTTGCCCTGGATCCCACATGATCTAACCTTCCAGACCAGCTTACTATATGGAACCTTATCAAAAGTTATTTAATGCCCATGTAGACAATATCTGCCACTCTGCCCTCATCAATCTTCTTGATCACCTCTTCCCAAAAACTCAATGAAATTTATGGGGCATGTCTTACCATGCATAAAGTCATACAGACTTTCTCTAATCAGTCCTTGTCTTTGCAAACATGTATACATTCTGTCTCTTAGAATGCCCTCCAATAATTTACCTATCACTGACATTAAGCTCACTGGTCTGAAGTTTCCAGGCTTGCCCTGCACCCTTTCTTAAATAAAGATACAATGTTAGATACCCTCTAGTTTTTCAGTAACTCACATATGGCTAACAATGATGCAAATAGATCTGCAAAAGCTCCCACAAGTTCTCCTCCTACTTCCAAAGAAGCCCGAGGATCTGCTTGATCCAAATGTAGCCTAACCAAAGTTTTTCCACAGCTGTAACATGTTTCCAACTTTTATACTTCATGACCTGACCAATAAAGGCAAGCGTGCCCAACACATTCTTTGCCGCTCTCTCCACTTATGTTGCCAATTTCAGATAGCTGTGGACATGCACCCCAAGATCCCTCTGCACAAGGTCCCACGGTTGATTGTCTACTTTTGTCTTGCATTTGGCCTTAAATGCATGTTTTTAAATTTCTGCTTCCTTTGCCAATCACCTTGAATTCATTTTATCCAGCCACAAATCCTCCTGCCACTAGAAGCTATTTCTCTTTCTCTGCTCAAGGAGTGATTGCATTTGAGCATCTCCTCATCTCTTTTATTACCCAAAGTAACTGCTATCAAGATCAGTTCAGACTCTTATTTGTCAGCACAGACTTTCACATATCAGGGGTCTTTTTCAGGCAAGGTTTGTAAGAAGATGTGAAGTATTTATTTTTCTGGAGGGAAAAATGTTGAATTTGTCAAAGGCTCATTATACTGATGCATGGAATTACCTATTATAAATGTGCATTATAAGAAAGAAGCACTTCAGTAATGTGTTTTACATCTACCAGGCCTGCATTGGAGTCAATGTAGTAATTTGAAAAAATGGTGCCCCAACGTTAAAAGGGACAGTCGACCTCTGTGAAGTAAAATCTCCAAGCAGTACAATGTTTTGTTAGTGGTGTTGATTGAGGGATACATATTGGCTGGAACACAACGGAGAACACCCCTCTCTTCTTCAAACAGCACAATGGGATCATTTAACATCTCCTGGCAGAACCTCAATGACTGTGTAGTTTTCGCTCTATTGCTGCTTTAGAACATTAATGTAGGTTCTTATAATTAAGTCTCGATGCAGAACCTGGGACCCACACAGTCACACACTGCTCGTTCCAAAAAATTACCAGCTTGTTCCTCTCATTAAAACTCTGAAACAGACAAGCACTGAGTAGGAAATGTTATATTTTAATTAAACTTACCAAAACCTTGTTGTCTTGTTTAGTAAGTGTGACAATTCGCCCCTCTTCTAAAATGTGATCTCGTCTAGCTTGCTTGAGAGTGATGTCAACAATCTCTGGGAAGTCACAAAAGGGGCGCCATTGCTAAACAAGAAGGTAAATTAAAAGAGGGAAGTACTTTACTCCCTTCATTCAGGTCAAGCATTCACTGAATCTAATTACGACAGCTGTGTTGAGCATACCACCATACGCTTTTGTCCACCAATAAATTCCAACCAACTCTCAGCCACAAACTCTTGTGCTGAGGCTTTGTCATTCTAGTTCCTGTCATGCTGGTTCCAAACGCCCCACAAAGAGGCTGCAAAATGTCACTCCCTCTTGAGTGACCCAAGACTATCAAGGAGTGATATTAGATTTTGGTCCACTGTCTCATTTGTCTGGATTAGACCCTTCAGACAGACAATAGTTGGATAGCTTCAACTTAATGCAACTAACTGTCCATCTAGAATTTCTACAGTCACAGGGGCTGGTGTGAGTGGGCCCTAAAATCCTTCAACCTTTAACTCAGGGCATGCAATCCCATTCTTGTTTCAAAGAGGGAACTTAGGTACTGGAACTACACTTAATAATCACCAATTTAGACACATGAGCTAAGCTTAATTCAGAGTAAATTCAGAATCTCAAGTCTAAATTCTTGTGATTTTCTTAAGAGAAATTTTTGAATATTGAACTAATATAAGAAATAGGAGCAGGAGTCGGCCATCTGGCAACCTCTACTGCTTTCTTGGGCAGAGAATTCTACAGATTCACAGCTCTCTGGGAGAACCTGTTCTTCTTCAACTCCATCCTAAATCTACTCCCCCAAATATTGAGGCCATTTCCCCTAGTTCTCATCTAACTCGCCAGTAGAAATTATTTTTCAACCTTTGTCTTATCTATCTCTTTCATATTAGGAGACCATTAAATAGGTACAAGGAACTGAGAAAAATGGAGGATTATGCATTTGGGAAATTCTAGGCAGTTATTAGAGTAACTTATTTGGTCAGCACAACACTGTGGGCCGAACAGCCTATCCTGTGTCATAGAGTTCTATGTTCTATGTTCGGTTCTATTTCTATAAGGATTATAGAACGCTACAGTTCAAAAAGCAGACTCTTCAGACATTCTAGTCTGTGCTGACCACTATTTCACTTGTCCCACTGACCTGCTCCCACTCCATAATCCTCCAGACCTCTCCCATCCATGTATCTATCCAATCTATTTTTAAACTCAAGAATGAGCCTGCATTCTCCACATCAAATGGCAGCCCATTCCACATTTCCACCACTCCCTGAGTGAAGAACTTTCCATGAATATTCCTTCTTTCCCCTTTCCACTTAAAGCTATAACCCCTCATATTTATCTCCCTCAATCTGGAAAATGTCTACTCTCATCCACTCTGTCTATACATAATCATGTAAACCTCTATCAAATCTCCCCTCATTCTTCTTCGCTCCAAGGAATAAAGTCATAACTTGTTTAATCTTTCCCTCTAACTCAACTCCTGAAGACCCCGCAACATCCTAGTAAATCTTCTCTGCCCTCTTTCAATCTTATTGATGTCCTCCTTTAGTTAGGCGACCAGAACTGCACACAATATTCCAAAGTTGGTCTCACCAATGTCTTAAACAACTTCAACATAACATCCCAACTCCTTTACTTAATACTTTGATTTATAAAGGCTTTCTTTACAACCCTGTCTACCTGTGACATCACTTTCAGGGAACAATGTATCTGTATTCCCAGATCTTTCTGCTCCTCCACACTCCTCAGTACCCTACCAATTACTGTGTGTGTCCTACCTTGGTTTGCCCTTGCACTTTTCTGCATTAAATTCCACCTGCCATTTTTTGGCCCATTCTCCCAGTTGATCTAGATCCCTCTGCAAGCTTTGAAAATCTTCCTCGTTGTCCATAACAC